>NC_090934.1:1266847065-1267147065 GCF_040938575.1 Ambystoma mexicanum | reverse complement strand
ACTCTGTAACCTGGTCCAACATGTACATTTTGTAATAATTGTGACTCAGAACCTCTTGTAACCTGGTCCCTCATGCCACTTATTGTATTTATTATTGTCAATCTTACTGCACCCTGCAACCGTTTGCAACATATGTTGTTCCATAAGCCTAATGCACTCAGGGTTTGGCCGAGCTATACAAATAAACTAAACTAAACATTTCATTGGAGCGGAGTCCGACTTCCAGTGCCAGCTCTGCCTCCTTCAAACTCCACCCCCAACCCGGCCGTTGTGTGATTTTGCAGCCTAGTTGTGACATAACTTTTTGTAGCCTATCTATGACATAACATTTTGCAGCATAGTTGCAACATAACATTTTGCCCTCCTTTTTCATGTAGCTCCTATCGGGTTTGTGGTTTCTGGATGTTCCCTCTGGTCTGTCACGGCGCTTAATGACTGATCCCTCCGTTGGCTGATCCCGCCCTGACTTATATTCACTGGACATTTTACATGTTCTTTGTGTCTGAGATAATCACTGCACAAACATAATTCTCTACCTTTGACTCACGAAGGCTCAGTCACTTACCTCGTCCACTGTGTGGGTGCGCCTTTCCGACATAAGCTAAACATCTAGCTGGCTAGCTCATCATGTCTCAGTCTAAACTGTACACGGAAAAGTACAGAAAGGAGTGGGAAACAAACCCTGCATTCAAAGGCTGGTTGAAGCCACTTATTGCCGATGATATGCCGGCATATTGCCTGTATTGTAAGGCTGATTTATAGGCCAGACTTTGTGATGTTAAAAAAGAACACATGGCGACTCAAAAGCATACTCTTACAGTACCAGCCAAAACAAGCTGCCATTTATGGTGCAAAAAATGTATTCTGTAAAAAAGGCTGAGGCCATTATGGCATTAGCTATCACTGAACACTGTTCCATGCTGGCATGTGATCACATTAGAGAAGCATGTAGAGCTGCTTTCTCAGACTCAGCTGCTGCTACCCACTTCAAAAGGCACAGGACAAAGTGCACAGAAATGATTAACAGTGTTCTAGCACAATACTTTCTGAAGAAGTTGGTAGTAGATGTGGGTGACCAGCGTTTTCAGACTCCTCCACAGATGTGTTTCTAAGTACCTGGGGGTTATCATAAGGACCTTTAGTGACACCAAGCAGACAACTGTGTCAAGATTTCTGGGGCTTGTTGAGTTGGAGGGAGGAGATGCCAGATCTATAGCCCCTGCTGTTGTGGCTTTCCTCGAGAAGTATTGTCTCAAAAAAGAGAAACACCTAGAGATAGGGACTGACAATGTCTCTGTTATGACGAGGATTAACAATGGAGTCCATAAAGTGCTGAAGAGGAGTATGACCTCAAAGATCTGGTCCTTATCCGCTGAGTGTTCCATGCTCTGCAGCTTGCTGCAAGTCATGCTTCCAATAACACCATCCCCCGTAGTGTGGAGTACTTGGTACGGGAGACTTATAACTCGGTTTCAGTGACTCCAAAGCGCAGGGAGGCCTACAAGGCCATATATGAGACCATGAACTGTGGGCAGAAGCCTTTACAGATAACAAATTTGTGTGCCACACGTTGGCTCTGCATTGAACCTGTGATTTCCTGCATTTTGGACAAGTGGGAGGAACTAAGGCTGCATTTCAGAGTCATCAAGTCTAGTGAACACTGCTGCATGGCTGAGATTTTATACTCCATGTACAGTGATCGCAAAACATATCTGACTTTCTTAAAGTCAGTGCTGGGCGAGGTACAGTTGGCCATCAAGGTTTTTGAGGGAAAGCAGGTAGATCCTCTGAAGCTACTTGACAGCTTGGTTAGCCTCATCAAGTCTGTGAGCAGCAGGGTGCTGAATCCACTGGTGAATGTTGATGCACAGAAAAGGCCAATAGATGGTTACATATGACTAAAACCATATATTGGTTACCTTGAGTCCAATGTAGCTGAGCTCCCCCTTGCGCCAGAGCATGAAAGCAATGTACGAAAGCGGTGTGTATCCTTCACCATCTCCCTCACCAATGAGATGAGGGTGTGGCTGCCGGACAACATTGAAGCATTGAAGTATATGTCTGTTTTCAATGTGCAGGAAACCCTGAAGCACAATAAGAGCCCTGGAGAAGTAGAAAAAATAGCCAAGCTCGTTGGCTACTCCCCTGCAGAGATAAGACTGGATTGTCCAGCAATGGCATGCCATCCACCTTAGTAAATGGAACGAGAAAGCACACTGGGCTTCTGGAGTGAGATTTGGATGTTCAGGGATTCAGCGGACATCAATCCATTACAAGAACTTGCCATGGCTGCTGTGTCGGTGTTGTCCTTGCCACGCTCGAATGCTGAAGTCGAAAGAGTATTCGGCCAGATGAGTGTGGTAAAAAAGCAAACTTCGAAATCGGATGTCCTTACAGACCCTCAACTCCGTCCTGTACATCCTAAATGGACTGAAGCCGTCTGGTGAGGCCTGCTATGGGCACAAGCTACCTGACAATGTTTTGCAGCTTTTTGGCACATCAGATGCTTACTTGTTTAAGTCGCTCCCCCAGTTACTGAACCTGCCATAGAGTGCCTTGACCCAAATGATGATGACCAACTCTTCCTCTGAGCCAGCACAGCTTGTATGTGTGGACCAGGGTCTGGAAAACAAAACAATTACATTGAATTAGGGCCAGACTAGTTAAAGTTAGGAGCTATTTTCCCACATTGCCAGTGACAGTTGTTTCTATTGTCTTTATTGTTCAATTTAGATAACTTCATGCATATTGTACACAAAACAAATGTTATGCTCATGTTGTACTGTAACTTGTTCAGGGCTCCTAACTGGGCCATACGATTAAAAACCAAACATAAGAAAATCAAAATAAAAAAAATAAAAAACAAACAAAGCAACTCTGCCAGAGTGTATTATTGGGTCATCTTTGCCTTCTAAACATATTTAGGTTGTTGTTAGTCACTTTTTATCTCTCCCATGTCTTTAGTCCGCTCTCCTACAATGTCCATTGCACAACATGCACATGCAATTATGCAAATTAGGTGATGATGTCATTTAGCTACTTCTGGTGACTTTTAGGCCAGCCAATAACTACTTGCCTTACTGAGGTGTTGGCAACACTGCCTGTGTGTGCATGAACGAGGTAAGTTACGCGTGTGGCTGCTGCATGTGGTCCGAGTCGTTACTCCTGTGTATATTATGGTAATGTTTCTGTCCAGACCGCCGGATTGATTTGCTGCAGCAGCAGGCATAGTCCTGCCATGTTGCGAGTGGCCGTCAAGCCATAAAGCCAAGGGAGGGCCTGCTGCGCTGGTCAACCCTTGACTCTGTGGCCAGCGCCAGCCGCATCATGGTTTGGCCTGAGGCCGGGACTGGTGACAACGTTGCTGGCGGCCGCCAGACGGCCTTGTTGCCTACAGGCCAAGCCCGGGCCAAACCGTAAAGCAGACGGGACACACGACTCAGACTTCCCTCATAGGGCCAAGCTGCCACTGCCAGGGCTGACCTGTCAACACTGCGCAGCCGGGCAAAGGCCTGCACAGCCAGGCCGGTAGGCCCTGCCCGTGCCCAACCATGATACGCCCACCGGGCTGCGGAATCCTCCAACTGGAGAATGCCACAATCTAAAAGAATACTAAATATATGCGCCGTCATTATGATGTCTGTGCCTGTCCACTAACTTTAAAACTATTGGGACGTGTACAATCCAAATATCTTTCAAAAGAGCTCAATGTTGCTTTGTAACTATGGTGATACATGTTGGCAGCTGCCAATTGAATGAGCGTAAGGCAAAGTGCCCGCGAGCTAGCCCGGGGCCTTCCATTGAGGGATTGATTTAACTGCTGAACTGAAATATTACCATTCACCCTCTCAGAATCTAAAAAAAACTCGGTTTTCCGGTTTTCATTTTTGTGTTTTCTCAGATTATTATCGCCATTCTTCAGGAAAAAGTTATTTTAGCTGCAAGGATGTCCTTCATCTTACCAGCCGAGTGGCAAGGTTTCTATCCAGCATACCATTTCGGACACATTCCCTGCGTCTGTCATAGAAAAGTAAACTGTTCTGTTCTCACATCACAATATGAAAGAAAAGAGTTCAGCACAGCACAACCAGTATACATCTGCTATTCTCATTTTTGAGAGATTGCCAGTGAAATGTATGCATTCTGTCTGAGCTGTGGTTTGTTTCATCCCTGCTCACACATCCACTCATAAAAAACTAGAATTTTAATGTTTGTTTGGTGCAGCATACGTTTCACTACGTGATGCAGAAAGACATGGTTCATAGGTAGAATGGTACATTTTATTACATTGGCCCCTTAAAAAGGTACTCCTCAAGCTATATCAGTGTTACCAGTGAAAAAGCTTGATATAAAAGGCAGCAATTCAAAAAGAAAAAAGGACGTTTATCGGCATAACTTAAGTTTCACCTTTCCGATGAGAACAGATGTTCTGTTTATGGAGTCTGGCAATAGTCTGTCACTCAGTAGTTCCTGTAAAAATAATTCTCTGCCCCCGCACCACTATCCTGAGAAGTAAGAATGTTGATTCTGCTACAAGTCTCTTAGGTCCAATAGCTTTGTCCATGCAGGGAGCATGTCTTAAAGGCAACTAATACTAATGCTGCATTGCGTGAAGTCTTCTCTCTCCGTCTATATGGTCTTGGTTTACGGCTCTAGAAGGCCCTCTGTTCTGCTCCATGTGGCTGTCATAGTCATAGGTAACGCTCATAGAACTCAGCTTTATCCTCTTCATCTTCGCTGTCAGTGACGTTGTTGTAGAAATGAATTGAGGCTTGCACTGCAAAGCGTGACAGGACCTTCCCCTGATCGGACACACACCCCTAGCAAGCAGCATCTCGCTTTTAAACCAGTCACCAGCTACCCCACCGCTAGAGTTCTGTCATCAAAATAGCATCTTCCACGCTGTCAGCACAATCTTCATTTGTAGTCAACCAAGCAGCGATGACACAACCAGTCAGTGTCTTCCTTTAAAACCAGTCAGGCACCATCCGCATCACAGCCAGTGTTCTGTGACATCACAACAGCACCTGGCATACTGGCAGTCTCTCCTCTGCCAAACACCTGCAGCTCCACTGCCAGAGTTGTGTGTCTTGATCTGTTACCTTTGAACACTCAGAGCCCTGCGTGGTTTCCAGTCACCTAAGCAACAACCTGCCTTCCAGTCAGAATCTTCACCTTACATGAAGACAGGCATGCACCATTTGTTCCACAGCCCAACTCTTTTGCCATTGAATCGGCAGCACCTGCCAAGTCTGTCAAGCCATTGTTATGATCAATCTGGCAAGAAACTGCATTTTAAGTCTTATGATCAGAACAGGGCATTACCCATAAATCTATACAATAGTGCTGATTGTTGGAATGTGTACCTCTATGGAGAGGTACAGGGTGTAGCGATTAATGACTATATAGGAACAGAGAAAACTAAGCATATAAAGGGCGTTGGTGAGCGCGGGAGTGATGCAAAATGCAGCCAGGATTTATTTTTCATATAGCATGGGAACATGAGTCATGAGGCTTTTGGTACTGAAGTTGGCATCACTAAGCAATGCACTGTACATCTTTAACTATTCTGTTTGCAGCCATGTTCGGCCTCACAAGAGGCCAAGGAAGAAGATGGAGTATTGATCTCTATTCTTAGGATGCAAGTATAATACCTACCCATTCTTCAAATGTTTGCGTGGCAGAGGTTTGCAGGCAGGGTTCTGAGGGTAAGGATGCAGCACTAGAATGGCAAAGCCCTCCATAAGTGGAATAAAAGGTGTTCAATGTTGGTAATCCTGTTTTGTAACACACTAAACTTCTGCAGACCTTGTATGGTATGTGTACATGAAACTAAAAAAAGCATACTTGTTTGAAAGTGTGAGAGTGCCATTCTAGTAATGTATATAAATAACTTGAAATGCTTTGTTCCTCTTGAGTCATGCAATCACCTTGAAGAGATACAGGAAGTTGATCAGGTAGTATTATTTGTAAATGCACTATTGAAAACCCATTTTAAACTTACCTGGAGTTTCTGATGAGATTAATATCGGAGACGTCTGGCTGTTATGTGCAGAAATAATGTAGTCCATGAAACAACTGCAAACAGTACAACAAAGCACATCCTACTGAGAGGTAACACTGAAGGTGACTTGTCGAATCAGAAGAAAATGTGTTCTTATGGTCAACGGCATCCACAATCTTCAATGATTTGGGTACTTAACCCATCTTCTCTGGTGAAATATTCTCCCTCTCCCCTTCTATCCTGGCTTTTCCCTTTCCCAATACCTGCCCCTGTCCCCTCAGATTGTGATTTAACTCTGTCGTCATGTTCAAATAACAGAGCGGATCCACATAAGGAGGGTATTGGAGTGCATACACTTCCCGTGGTAACGTGGGCCTTGACGCAGTGCTACAGATGATCATCCATTATTGTATGAAATGTGTGTCACATTACAGTGATATCGTAACCATATTTTTCTTAGTGTACTGAGGGATAATGCTTTATGACGCTACTTCCTGTGATGTCACTGTGGGGTGGACAGGGGGTCGTGTGATATCACTACCGCTATCCCTAGCATTTTGATGAAATGACGTCCCTGCTTTCTTTGCATCTTGCCATTTACCTCCTCTCTCAAAGAATCATGGATCTCTCCTCTTCTCAAAAAAAAAAAAAAAAGAGCTTTGTTGGACCCAGCTATGCCCACCAATTACCGGCCTATACCCACTGTCCCCTTCTTATTGAAAATCATTGATAGAGTGTCCCATCTCCAAATTCCAAATTTCCTGGAAACCCACAACATTCTTAGCGTTCGACAATCCAGCTTCCACATAAGACACAGAACTGAAACAGCCCTCATCTAGCTGAAAAACCCACATAACTCCAATGATGTAGGCAACATCTCCCTCCTCTTGCTCCTCCTATCTGCCGCCTTTGACCTAGTTGACCACCAGACTATACCACCACCTCATTGCCTCAGCTCACTTCTCAGCTGAAGCTGCTAGATTCATCTCCTTCCTTGCAACCAGAACCTCTAGAGTCTTCTCCGGCAAAGCCTCCACGCACCCCTCAACCTACCTCCCATGGCATCCCACAAGGTTCCTGCGTCCTCAAACCCTGCCCCCTCAACCCTCTAAAATGTCTATACGAAACCTATATTAAACCACCTTGACTCTAATGGCATCTCTTATACAAACTATGCTGATGATACCCATATTTCTGTGACTCTATGGGGTGACTACACCAGTATAGCCTCACTGTGAAGGCTATTTATGAAAGAATCCAAACCTGGATGGCTGCAGACTTCCTTTGTCTGAATGATGAAAAGACTGAGCTCCTGGTTAGAGCCCCTGCCCGCCTTGCGAAACTCAACAATGCCTATAAATCCTTCCCCATCGATGGCCACATTCCTATTGCACCAGCTTTCAAAACTCAGGGGGGTTTTCAGGAGGGTCTACCTTGATGCTACCCTTAACATGTTGCGTCAGGTCAACCACACTGCCTATGCCACTAAGCTCATCCATGCAAGAAAACCACTTCTATCCTCCGACAATTGCCTCATAGTCGCTCAAGCCCTCATTGGCTCTTTATTTATTTATTTATTTATTCGGATTTATTTAAAGCGCACGTCAGCCCGGGGGCATCGTGGCGCTGTTACATGAATACATACATAGTCTGGTTACAATGGAAGGAAGATGGTTACAAAGCAATTTTTACTCTACATACTCTACATTAGACTACTATAATGCCCTTTGTGGCACAAACGAAAAGAACTTAACTGAACTAAAAAATGTACAGAATAATGCTAGCCATGCTACACTGGACCTACGGAAGTATGACCATATCTCAGATGCTAGAAGAGCAGCCCACTGGCTCCATCAGGGAAAGGATAACATTCAAAATCCTCTCCCTCTCGCACCGCTGCCTCTCTAATGGCACACCATCTTGCTTGGCCCAGCGACTCAACAGACATGCAGCTGGCAGACCTTTATGTTCATCACACAGCCTTCGCCTTGCCCCACCAAAGTTCCTCCGAGAAGAAAGCGGGCAAATCCAGCTTCCCAGCCTGCACGGCCACACTTTGGAACAATTTACCCCCTCCCCCCCCCTTCGATCTGACCAGTCCTGGCAGTCATTCAAAGCAACCCTCAACATTTATTCCATTAACCTCTGTATCCCTTGTCTTTACTCCCATCCTGTAACTAGTGCCTAGATGCCCAGGGGCATTGTGTGCTGCTATAAATACAAACATAAATAAAATAAATAAATGTACAAACAGTTGGGATGGTTTACCAATACAGTAAAGATATTATTGAACGCCTTCATACAATTCAAGCCCGGGAGAACGCTGGCTCTGTCGCAAGGGTGTCTCTGATTCCTGGAAGACAGGGAGTTCATTTATTTTCTTTCTCTTTCTATTCCATGATATTGTGCCCCATGTTGAGATTCTCTATAATCAACTACACAAGAGAGGCATTGACACATTGTATGTAGAATACGCCACAAAAGACTATCATCAGCATCAAAAAGGTAAGAGAAGCCACTGATGCAATACGGATGCTAAAGTGCCACATGATTCTGTGTTTGCAGAAGAAAAGCACAAAGCTAGAGCACTTGAACCAAGCAGCAAAGGAATTGTGTGATATAATAATTGTCAATGCCACAGAAAGCTTTGCGTTTCCTGTTGAAGTAAAACTGTCCAAGCATACCCCATGTTGAATAAAGACAACTGCACACTGAATTATCCATAATATATAGAAGACCGGAATTCCAATGTACTAAAAGTGCATTTGATTTAGACTATTGATTTGATTTAGGCACCAGGCCATGCCAGGCCAACTAGTCTACACCTCTCAGCCTACCCCAACTCACGAGAGAAACCTTAAATTACGCGCCAGACTTCATAAACTCTATGAACCTCTTAGAAGATCCCTCCCCACTATAAAACGCGCAACGAAAGACCAACACATTAGAATATGCACGGCACCCCCTCAATCCCCCCATCAGTGAATATAAACATGCTTAAGACAAATACCAACTCATCCAACTCGGCCATAACCAAAATGGACCCTAACGGACACTCCCTCAAGGGAGCATTCCTTAATGTAAGATCCCTAGTGGCACACGCCATTCACCTAGCTGACTTAATCACAGAAGCCAATCTAGTCTTTATTGCTATAACTGGGACCTGGCTACACAATGCGGCAGGCCCATCGCTCATGTTGGCCATGCCTGATGGTTACACCATATCTAGGCAGGACCGAGAAGGCTCCCGCGGAGGTGGAATCGCCATTATATCCAAAATAAACTTATCACTACGCCTAGTCCCTACCACAACTATGCAATCCTGTGAAACTCTCACTGCCAAAATTCCCATAAAAAACACCCAAACTCTTTCAATTCACCTAATTTACAGACCACCGGGTCCACTTGGAACCTTTGAGGAGGACCTGCACAGCCTTCTGTCCAACAATACCAAAACTACTTCCCAATTGCCGATATTAGAGGACTTTAACCTTGGCTTCAATGACCAAGCAGATGCCCATGCTTCTACTATTGCCAATACCCTTCACACCTTGGGACTTACCCAAAAAGTTAGCACCCTTCACACATGCAAAGGGTAGAATACTTGACTTGATCGCGGATTCCAACTGTTCAGCCACAGTATCCTCTATTACGCCCCTCTCCTGGACAGACCACTCCTTGGTGTCCTTTAATTTACTAACCACCAAACCACCCAGCCCTGCCCCACAGGCAGCTCCACCATGCCCTACAAGAAACAAAAAGAATATTACAGCGGATAATATTATTCCCCTGATCCTTCCTACCTTAAATGCACTGCCAGACAACCTCAACCATAGTGCATTGGTCAACGAATTCAACAACATCATGCGCACCACTATGGACAAAGTCACCCCTCTCAAAATGTGAACAAGCAAACCCAAGGCACATTTAAACAAGTGGTTCACGTCAGAACTTAAGGCCTTGCAACTAAACAAAAGAAAATGCGAATCCAACTGGAAATTATGTCTAACAGAAGAGAATAAAGATAAGTTAATTAATATCTCTCGGCCTTATAAAAATGAAATCTGTCTAGCGAAACGTAATTCCTACAATGTTCGCATTGCCAATGCCAACTCAAGTATGAAGGACTCTTCTCCATCTTGAAAGAACTTGAGTCGCCCATTGCCACACCTGATACCTGCATCAAAGACCAGACCGGGTGCACAGATATCCAAACAGCCCTAGCAAATAAAATCACCACACTGCAAAACAAAACCCAACTAAAAAAAGATTCCCTAAACCTCACAAACAATCCGCCACTTAACACCATTAACGACCCAACCAACAAATTCTCCTTCACAAAAACTACCATCCTAGAGGTAGAGAAAATCATCCTTTCCCTCAAACCGTCGAACTGCAAAGGAGATATCTGCCCAGCACAACTAATAAAAGACGCTGCCAGAGACCTTTCACCGTTCATTTCAAAATTGATCAACTCCTCCTTCGCCACAGGTAATATCCCGGCGAACTTAAAACAATCATGGGTGCTCCCACTTCTCAAGAAGCAGACTCTTGACCCCCTCATCCCCACTAATTATCGGCCCATCACTACCGTACCTTTCCTACTGAAGATACTAGACAAGGTTGCCTATACACAAATTCAAAGACACCTTGAATTAAACAATCTACTGGGAGCCAGACAATCTGGTTTCCGTCCACTCCACGGTACTGAAACTGCACTTATTGATCTAAAGACCCAAATAGACGAACTGAGAGATCAAGGTAAGACGACACTCCTCCTCTTACTTGATCTCTTAGCTGCTTTCGATCTGGTGGATCACAGGGTACTCTGCAAACACTTAGACACTGCTGCACACTTCTCCATGCATGCCACCAAATGGATTGAATCCTTTCTGAGTGAGAGAACAATGAGAGTCTTCTCCCCATCGGCAGCAGCCGACCCTCTTCCAATCACGTGCAGCGTCCCTCAAGGCTCCTGTGTTTCACCAACCCTGCACAACATATTCACTAAACCCCTCTTCGATGATCTGGACCTTCTAGGTATCACCTACACTAACTATGCAGATGATACACAGATTCTCCTCCCGCTTTCTGGGGATCACACCAAGGACAGGGAGTTGGTGAATAGGGTGCACCTCATTATTCCGGCATGGATGGCATCACATGGCCTCTGCCTGAATGATAAGACTGAGCTGATCATTCTGGTCACGCAGGCCAATATCAACAAACTAGGCAAAGACTATTCCACGTTTAACATAGATGGCAATAGCATCAAGGTTTCGAGTGAAGTAAAAACACTAGGCTTCTATCTCGACTCCATGTCTTTTGCCAAACAAGTTAACTCCTTAGCTTCAACGACAGCCTATACCTGCAAATTAATAAGAGCAGGTAAACCTTTCTTATCTAACAACAGTTGCATGATCCTAGCGAGAGCCTTAACACTATTACGACTCGATTATTGCAATGCCCTTTACAGCGGCGCTAACAAAACTATCACCAAAAGGCTACAAATCCTTCAAAATAACGCCCTTAGAGCCGCCTTAGGCATAAACAAAAGGGAACATATCTCCTCCACTAGACAACAATACAAATGGCTCTCCACCGACAATAAAATTCACGTACAAATGCTCTCCTTGACGCACAAAGCCCTCAACAACGCTGCCCCCATTTACCTGATGGACAAAATAAGAAGAAAAATCTCTAGCAGACCTCGAAGAACTCCCAACTCCAACTGCCTGGAAATTCCAAGATTTAAACTTGCCAAAATTGGCGGCACAAGCTTCCCTCTGCTAGCCGTCAAATGGCGGAATACCCTGCCACACAACCTCAGATCAGACCAACCTTTCCCTCACTTTAGAACGAATCTTATCAAACACCTCAATGACAACAACATGTAAGGTTTGAAAGACTTTAATTTGTGTTATGTTACTTATCTGAATGTACATATGTACCATCAAAGTCTTATCACTATTGTACATTTTTAATTATGTAACATTGTAATTTGCTGTAACACTAATTTCTATGCAACATTGTAAGCTTCGTATATTCTGTTCACTGCGCCCGGTTACCCTTGGGTCTGGCGCGCAATACAAATAAACAAACAATTTATTGAAAACAATCTTGAAGATCCATTTTCAGAGACTATCAATTTGTTGAGGAGTCTCAGGACCACACCAATGACTGCAGAATCTGAGCGATGCTTTTCAACCCTGAAACGAATTAAAACATTCCTAAGAAATACCATGCCCAAAGACAGACTTAATGCACTGGTTATGCTGCCTATAGAAAAGCAACTTATCAATAAAATTCCAGAATTCAATAAGCAAGTTACTGAGAAGTTTGCTCATCTTAAAGATAGACGTGCAAACTTTCTCTACAAGAGGTGAGCAAGAGCGACACCTAACAGCATTTTTACATTTTATTTAAGACTTCTAGGATGGCTCATAAGTTCTTCATTATGTCGACAGCCTCTGTACATGTATAATCTTTATTTGGCTTTTTACAGAGCAAATCCCTTTAGGAGAAATCTTATCCTTTATATATTTCTTAATGTTGCTGACATACATCTACTGCACATAGAGTTTATTTTGTGTTGGTTGGAGGGTACCACTTAAGGTACATATTACTTTAGTCAGGGACCTATGGGCACTTTTGGATTGTTCTCCCTTTTTAATATAGGTGTGTGTCTGTTAGGTTTGTACATGCCTCCATCTGTATATCACATTAAAAGTTTAAAATCTTTTCAATAGCTAAACATTTTTGACTAAATCCTAAGGTGTTTTCTCATGGAGATAATTGTGTCCGTGCTGACATTCAATGTTAGCTTCCAGAACATGCATGTTCAGTATTTTTTCAGGCAAACAATGGCTGCAAATTTCTCTGCATCAGTTGCCACTGAAAAGGAGGCTTACCTACTTTACAGGTAAGAAAAATAATTTGGTTGTGGTTCTTTGTGTAACAGTCATGTTTGTGATGTGGCATTTCACAAAGTAAGACATTTTGTTCGGTTGTGAAAACTGTGTAAACTGTGCATTGTGAAAACTGGGAGTTTTGTACCAGTACTTGCAGTATTGGAATACTTAATTCTTTTTAAGAAATGCCTGCAAATCCAATACATTTTTAGTCTTGTATTTTGAAAACGGTATTGTAAAATGCATACTTTTAACACCCTTTTTATCACTTTTTTGTTGGAAGTGGGAGGGGCCGCCAAAGCCCCCTAGTGTGGTTTCAGCTTGATAGTTACGCTCGCGTGCACTTACTCGTACCATGCGCACCGCCCAACCACTTTAAACTGTCACCAGATGCCACTGTTCATAGGTCACTTCTCATTCTTGCTTTTTATTAGAAGGGTGAGAGTTCCCCAAGCATGCTCTTTAATTTTAATTCACATGAACACCTGTGTGTGATTTATGCCAGAAGGAAGATGTTATAACATTAAAATCAGTACATGGGCTAAAACAAACTGTATAATATACTGCAGAGAAGTTCATTTTTAGAAGGAGAGCACTTCCAAGCTCGGAGGTTAGTCTAGATTAATGCAGGGTGCAGTGTTGCGTGGGGGCGCTTGCATGGGATTTGAATTTCCCCGCCAAAAGAGGCAAATGTTGCCTCAACAATCAGAACAATCCAGGGCATTTCCAGAACTGCAGGCCAGTGCTACAGAAAGGCAAGCTTGGATGGGGCAAAACCAGTCATATGTCAATCTGATCTCTGACACGCTGCTTGTCTTAATGAATGTGTATGTCTTTTCCTGTTCAATGTCTCACAAGACCATCCCAAGTCAACAATAATACCTCCATTATTTCTCTGAAGGAGCAAAGTCTTGATTTGGCACATAGCCAGGCTTCCTCTCCGATGCACTTTCTAGGTCTATCTAGCATGCCCAAACAGGGCCATACAAACCACGGAGGAAGAGGTTGAGGGTTCGGCTGGCCTAGCCATCTTAACTCGTACCTCAAATCCCACCCCACCAACACCCCGCCCCACAGTTTCCAGAGTGGGAATGCAGGGGCACGCTAGTTTTCTTTTTTCAACCGGTGCCTGTCCCCAACTCGACAGGTAAACCAACAGAATGAAAATCAGCTCACAAAGCCTTTCAAATGCAGCACCTGCTGCCGTGGCAATTACCAGGCATTCACAGATCTGTGAAAGCTGCACAGCAGGGGGGCATTTGCAGATACATTAGTTTGCAAATTGACCCGCGCAGCATTTACCGTTTCATTTCTGCATTCAGACCGAGCAAGAGGCCCTCTTCTTCAGTCAACCACAGGCTCGTCATTCTCTGCATGGATACAAAACTGTCCGCTTTCCCGATGGGATTAGTGCGGACTCCACTAAATACCATTCTTTACAGATAGGCAAAAACTGCAGCTGGGTTTAAAGAGTAACAAATGTTGGTGTTTTCTTTTATGGGGCTGAGAGGGCACTTTGGTTAGCAGCTCTCGCAGCGTTAGTGCCCAGTGATGTTCTCCTTCAAGAGCTTTCATGCCTCTTGTTATCATGCAGGAGGCAGTTCAATTCAACTAGGCATGGTTAAGTACAATTAATGCTGCAAGGCATTCTGGTCACTGTAGTTTCATAGGCAGCCGGGTACCGATTCTCCAGCGTTTTATTGGTGTTCCCTTCTGAACGTGGGGAGGAGCACACTCTGGTTCCCTCCTCCCTAATTCATCGAACCAAGGGATGTTTTCTTTCAAGAGATTTCATACTTCCTGAAATCATCAGGGAAGCAGTTCAGGTGTGCACGGTCAAATACAGTTCATGCTGCACAGAAATAGGGTTACTATAGTTTATCATAGGCCATCAGTAAACAACTCTCCCCCATTTCACAATGTCTCAAACTCAGTGGGCACGGGAGCTAGTTTTCAACAAACTGTCTCTCCCTAGTGAGGAATGGATCACTCCCTGCTGCAGCCCATCCGGAGCATCAAAAACTAGTTTTCTTCTAAAGGGGGTGAGGGACACACTCTGCTTTCCAGCCCCGTAGGCCTTAAAGCCCAGCAATGTTCTCCTCCAAACGCTGAGTTGGCTCCTGGCTGTATTGAGCTGCCTCCCTGAAAAAGCCACAGGCATGAACGCATGTGGAGATGACCAATGGACTGTAACACAGAACTAGGAACTAGAGGGCCCCACTCCCCCCACAGAAGAAAGCAAACATGGGTGTTTAAATTAATGACAGTATACATATCTATGGGGACATGAAGGCTGCAGCACTCAGACCTCTGGAATGTTCAGTTGGCATGGGATGAGTCAATAGCAATGTCTCCAGCCTATTCCTCTATACACCGCAAAATACAATTCTATCCTTGGCTCTTAAAGCCCAGATTCAAACGCTTAGGTTCCTGTACATGAAAGGCTAATTTACACCAAGCAATTCAGAAATATAGTGTGTGCCAACAGCACATTAGAAATGATGAGCAGAGAACTCACCCACCAGTTAATAGAATGATACAAAATGAAGCTTTCTATTAAGGCAAGAGTGCACAGATGATTCTTTTGGGTGAAAGATAGAGCTCCAGGGAAGAAATGGCATGGAATCAAAGTGTGCTAGACCTCCAGGGTTGGCCAAGGACTATGAAGCTGGTGCCACAATGTGGAATACCCTACGAAGCATCATGAGACCAACAATGACCTAAACCTTCAGCAACTGTTAAATCCCATTTGTTGGGTAAATATTAATTTGCCAATGTATCAGGTTATGGCTAATGTATAATTGACAGATTTACCCTGAATTGTACTAAATGTAAATAGGATTCACCTTAGCAGGTCACTATACACAAAACTCCAAAATGATGAAAAGAAATTCAGCCTGCATATTTCACATGTTCACATCAGGATGAACTTCTGGACCCCAATCCCGTGCCCACATTCCATATCCTTTGCATCAGTGGTAAAAAATGACCAAATTCTCTTTCCATATTACATAAACATGTTTGCACCAGGGCAAACATGTCGCAGTGTGATTTTGGTACTAGGTTTCCAATTGGAAAAGTGGAGGGATATTTGTTTTGTTTTTATTACATGACATGATCAGCAAAACATTGAAATCAGCGAGATGGCATTTTCCGAGAGACCTTGTGGGTCAGAGGGGTGTTTGTGCCCTCCCCGACTCTACGTGAAAAGAAATGAATAAAACAGACACTCCCTGGACAGGGAATAAGGTACAAAAGAGCAGGCTGCGAGAGTTCAAGGAAAAGTTTATCTAGATCTCTGAGAGCGCTCTGATCACATCAAGGTTACAACACATTTATATAGTACATTGACATCTTCAACATATGATGCTACGTTGGACCTGGATTGGTCAGCCCGGGTGGTGTTTTAGGTTTGGGCATCATCTCGTCCTCTGGGTTGGGTGCTTGGTTGGCGGGAGGATTGACGTCAGACATCTGTGCTCCGGATGGGTCAGGTCGCTGTGAAACATGGTGGTCACTATCTAAGTTAAGCTAAGAAAATGCATTCTGAGTAATGCATGCACTAAATAATAGTTGATCAAAAGACCCTCAGTAGTGTATCATGTCATTGTACAAATCACTCAAGAGTTTATATCTACAACATTTGGCTTATACAGGTCGTACATGTTTATGGACCTTGACCACTATAATACTGTCATTGACCTATAGGGTTAGTCTCACAAAAATCTCAGGTATGTGGCACTTGTTAGTATTGGGCTCGATATACTGCAGCAGGGGTCTAATGTTAGTTGGGGGTCTGTTGTGTGGGCTTCATAGCATGGTTGGCAGTCTGGCACATGAAAGGAATGCCTTGCAAGGACACAGATTTAGAATGGCAATGTGTTTCAACTGGCGAGGGTAAGAGGGCAAGGACACTTTTGTGGAGATGGACGAGCTATGTGCTTGGCTCATGTTGGTTCACATGCAGGATGTGATCTCATAGGAAAAGGGATGTGTTACATTTATTATTTGTTGCAAGCAGCTTCGGCTTCAGCGTGAGAATGGAGCTGCAGAGTTTTCCAGTTGGAGTGGGGACGAGGGTGGGGGCCATGTGCTCCGAGCTACTGCGGCGGGCAAAAGGGAGAGATGCATTTTGTACTATCGCAGTGAGGCCTGGTTACCAAGATGGAGTCGAAAGGTGGTACAAAAAATGGATGCCCTGTGTCCTGCTTGGTGATCTAATCTACGCAAATGTAACCCAAAGTTAACATTGCATAAGGGCGAGGGGCGTAACCACCACTAGAGGCACTTGGTCCGAGTTTTGTACTGAGAAGTGACGGTAGAGAGGGGCCCATTGGCCCCTCGCTCCCACACATTCCCCCCTTTCGTTACATCTAAAGTAACGAATACTTCTACTTTTTATTCTTTTCGTTCTCCCTTCGGTAGTACTCAGCCTCTGCCACAGCCTCGTCCCACGCGGGGGTGCCTTTTATGGGCATCCATGCTCTGCATTCACTTCTTAAGCTATTTCCTCTTCTGGCATATTCATCTGGTGTACACATTAAGTAAATACCTCCATCCCCATCTAGATCTACCCATACTTCTTGGTACCATTGCAACTCCCTTAGTTCTTTTATTGTTGTATGTTGCAAATTATCAACTATATCCCCATATTGCCTGTAAATTGCAGTCATCCTGTATTGTGGTGTAGTGTACTCCCCTGTTTGCATTTGTGCATCTATCATGGTAGCTACCGTTGTCGGTTGGCCCATTGTTACCATCATCATAGCTGAGGTTGGAATGCTTTTTTCACAACACCGTTGTCCCAGTTGGCACACACAAAAGAACAGGAGCACAAAGACGATGATGGGGATCAGTATTTTCATTGCCACATTTACCCATGATGGTATCCAGCTGAACAAATTGTCGAACCATGTGCTTTCTTCTGCTCCTCCTTCCGCTCTCATGCTCTCCCCTAGATTGTGCACTGCTGTTATCACATGGGAGAGTGTCCCATTATCAGCATCTTCAGTTGGCACAATGTGCAACACGCCCCCCCCAATTTTTCGGCAAACACCGCCGTCCATTGCCATGAGGAGATCTAGGACATATCTGTTTTGCATTGTCATTAGGCGCAGCGCGCAGAGCTCTATTTTTATCACGTTGAACCCCTCTTCAGTGTCGTTAGCCAGTTGAATGAGCTCCCAGCGCACTATCTGCAACCATTTGGCATTCGCTCATGCTTGCAGTCCCGGGACAAGAAGTGAGGCGAAGAATGTCTCTGCTGATGAAGAGCTTGTATTTCTGCGGGATCTCAGCAAGGAGTTTCGATGATTCGGATGAAATGTAATTGAGGATCTTTTACTTCGTGTCAATCTTTCCTTTAGTTCATATTCTGACAACAGTTCATATGCTGGAGCTTCTGTTCTTATTAGTTGGGGTGCTGTCGATGGTTCAGCCAATTGCCCTGCTGCCGATATGCCAGCCGATTGCTCTGCTGCCGATATGCCAGCCGATTGCTCTGCTGCCGATATGCCAGCCGATTGCTCTGCTGCCCCTTGCATGTGGCTTTCTGGTATTACCATCAGGGCTGTGTGGAGGGTGGCTAGAGCACAAGTTCCTTTCCACGATGTGGGGAGGTGCAGGTAAGCATGTTTGCCGCAAACCCAATACATATCCATTAGTGCAGCTGTGCCTTTCTTCATGTCGGGTATGATTACCGTTTTGTTACATCTCCTCGTCTCCCCCATGTTCACTTTTCCTTCCCCATGGAAACACAGTTCATGTGGCACTTCTTTTTGTATTTTGATAGGTTTTTCTAACGCTGTGACCCACGTTAGCTTTGTGACATGTTGCGACCAGAAGGGGTCACATACCTCTTTTATCCATTGGAAAGTGTCATTTGATAGGCCTCGAAGTGCTTCTGCTTTGCATTCAATTGTTTCTTCGTGCCACTTGTTTTCTGCATATCGCGTCCCCTTAATGACAAGAAATGGTTCTTTAAGGCAAATTACTCCTTGCTGTCTGCTTGTGCACGTTTTCTCATTCTCCAGTTTTTTCAATGTGACGGTGTGTGCTTTGAACGTGCTCTTTATTCTGCATAAAACCAGATGAATTAAACATTGAGCCTCCGACAAGGGCACTTCCTGCGGTACTAACATTTTCGGTGTTCCTGATTCATGTGGAATGAGTGAACAGATGTAGCTGCTTTCATTTGTTGCTTGCTTCGCCGTGGCACTCATGTAGGAATACCATTTATTTGATTGATCAGGATGGTGGGGATCTTCTATTTCGTCTAACCCCAGGTCATGATAGAGGTCGTATCTTTTCCCTCCGGCCCCCCTCCTCCTCCTCCCTCCCTGGTTATTGTTTTTCACCATTTTGTAGTGTATTGGAAACATTCCAGCCCAGGTCGTATCATTGCTATTCAATATGGCATGTGTATCGTCATTAGTAGCAACAATGTTGGGTGAGGTAGCGTGTGTGGTTGTCTGTAAATTGGCACTAGTGTTAATTAAATCATTTGGCCAATAATCTCCATCATATTCGTTATACCCATAAGCATTACTCATATTTATATTGAAACGTAATACTGACACACTTGTTGATCCTACAGTAATGTATTCTGAGGGTTGCATCACATCTGTTTTGTTGACATTAATCTCATGTGACTCTTTCCATATAGTCTTTACCCCAGTCCATATCATTTGCGATCCTTCTCGTTTCATGTTAGCCCCGCTTCCTCCCCTTTGCATGTCATTAACAAAAGATAAAAGGGTATAATACCAAGCTGCGAAAAACAACATTACTGACATCAAAATTGCAGCACATTTCAAAACACATTCAATGTTACTGAACCTTTTAGCCCTAATGGCGACCCTATCACTATCTAGCATTAATTCGTTCTCCGCGATTGTAGGTCGTTGGGCCATTTTTCACCTGGAGGGGCGATATAAATTCATTAAGTCACCACAATATATACATGTATTTACATTATTTGTTCAACTTCATGTTTTAATCATCATTTTAGTCATGTTTGTTCTTTTACTCTATTGCACATGTACTTTTGCTATAGAGATAGTAATCGGAACGAAGGTGGGAGATAGAGGGGGAGAGATAGTTGAGGTGTATGGAGAATATTTCGATCAATTAAAGAGGAGAGGAGGAAAACATAGAAAAGAAGGAAGGAGGAGATAAGTCGTGCAGAACAAAATACATATTATAACTTTTATCTCTGCATATTCTCTTTAGTGACAATTTTGTTATTTGTTTTCAACCTCATTTGTGGTACCAGTGGCACCATCTTGCTCCTCCTGGGGGATTGTACTATCGTGTGCCCTCCTCACATCTGATAAGTGCACCCAATACTTCAATCCTTTTACCTTCACTGTGGTGGGTGTACTATAGATGACCTCATAAGGGCCATGAAACTTGGGTGAATTCCACCTCCTCACAAAGCTGCGGACATACAAATGTGCTCCTGGCATCAGTGGCCCGCTTCAACTGTCTGTGGCCGGCGTGGTAGTATCCGTCGCCACATTTTCAGTAAAAGGTGGTGCTATTTGTCGCGCTATGCTGTGTACTGCGCATGTTAACTGGTTCAGGTATTCCTTGAACTCTTCCCCCAGCACTGTGGCAGCCCTGTGCGCATCTGATGCTCTTCTAATCGTGGATACTGGCGTGTGTATTCCCCTCTCAGTCACAATTTCGTGGGGGCTTAGATGGTGGTCTTTACATGGTTGCGTCCTGAGTTGGAACAGTGCTAAGGGCAAGCAATACACCCAGTTTTTCTTCAATGTGTTGCACAGCTTAGATAACTTATTCTTTAATAATCTGTTGATCTTTTCTACCACCCAATTCGCCATTCGATGATAAATTGAGCATAGTTTGTGTTTTACCCACAAGAGTGATTTCACTTCCTTAAAGAGGTCATTCACAAAGTGCGTACCGTTGTCGGATCTAATCACATCGCATATTCCCCATCGTGAAGACACCTCCCGCACAAAGAACTTGGCCGCACACTTTGCGTCTGGGTGGGGACATGGGCCCGCTTCCACCCATCATGAAAAGGGGCACACCACCACAATCAAATATCTTGCTCCATTTCACCGCTCTCCCATATCAGCATAGTCTATGTGGAGCTCTCTAAATGGTCCGGTTGGTCGGGGCAGGGTACCGCGCAGTGTTCTTAATGTCATTCCTGAATTATATGTTTGGCATGTTATGTATTCTACAATGAATTTCGACAGATGCTCTTGCAAATTGGGGACGAACCAGTGTTCCTGAATGTCTGCAGCAATGTGTTGCTTTGCTACATGGCCGGGGAAATGCAGCTGTTGGAATGCTATTTCTAGTAACTCTTTGGTGATTACAACCTTTCCTGTTCTCTCCCGTCTCCAAATGAGATCTGTGGCTGATTGTTTACATCCCTGTTTGCTTCACAGTTCTTGCTCCTCTTGTGGTGTTCGTCTTTGTAATTCTATTATCTGCGCTATTGGGGTATTATTATATGCTTCTTCTTGTGGATCTGTGGTGGTTGCTTTTACAATGCATTCCAGTGTTGGTGTCACATTGAGATACAAGGACTCCTTCGCTGCTGCGTCGGCAGCCGCGTTTCCCAATGAGATTGCATCTCTGTTGTTGGTATGGGCTTGGCATTTCACCACTGTCACTACCGATGGTACTGCTAATGCATCTATTAGCTCATTTAACAATGTTGCATGCTGTACTGGAGAACCGTCTGTCCTCCTAAATCCCCTTCTACGCCACCGTGACAACCCTGAGTGCACTGTGGTAGTTGCATAAGCTGAGTCTGAGTATATTGTCTCCGCACAGCCCTTGGCTGTGTGCAGTGCTTCAATCAGGGCAGTTAGTTCGGCTGACTGTGCTGAGTAATGGGATGGGAGGCGCTTTTGCACAATTGTCTCATAGTCATCTTCCTCCATGCGCACTACCGCCATTCCAACATGTTTTCCCCTGTTTTGGGGTTTATTGATGCTGATCCATCTATGAAATATATTTCTCCCTCTTTAGGGCATTTTCACTTACTTTCGGGATGTCATCACCTTCCCCCTCATATGTGGCACAATCGTGTTCCTGTATGTCATCTGTCGTGAATGGCTCTGTAATAAATGTTGCTGGGTTCACTGTTTTGTACCTCACGGCGTGTCCGTTGGGGCTTGAAATTATTACTTCATATGCTGTTGCTCTTTGTGTCGTTAGTGTTGATTTTGATCGCTCAAGGATGGCGAACAGGGAATGCTCCGCATATAGCGTTACCGAACATCCCATGACAATGGTAGTGCTCTTTTCAATCGCGAAGGCCGCAGCTGCGAGAGCCTGTTCACACACGAAATGGCCTGGCATCACTGGATCCAGTGTCCCACTGTAGTAAGCCAATGGTTTGTGACCTAGTGATGTTTTCTGTGTCAGTACTGCTTCTCATCAGTGTCCCATTGCAGTGTGAAAACAAGAAAAATTCCCTCTCATAATCTGGGTTCGCGAGGACTGGGGCGTCAGCAATGAGGTCTTTTAATTTCAAATACTGTGTTATCATTTCCTGCGTCCATTTTATTGCTGCTCTATTTTTCTGTGCCTCTTTTAACGCTTGTAGTAAGGGGCGTGTGTATGCCGCGTAATCAAGGATCCATGCTCGGTAATGGTTACAATTGCCAAGAAACTTTTGCATGTCTTCCACAGTTTTTGGGATTATTATGTTGCGTATAGCAGCTGCTCTGTCTGGGAGTATTCGCTTCCCATCTTTTGATATTAGCTGTCCAAGGTATACAACCTCAGTGAGACAGTATTGCAATTTCCCCTTGTCTACCTTGTAACCCTTGGTATCTAGCACATTCAGTAGTGCTATTGAGTCTTCTCTGCACTTTTCTTCTGTATGGCTACAGACGAGTAAATCGTCTATGTACTGAATGATGGTGCTCTCTACATCTATGTTTCCAATGTCTTCCCGTAACACCCTGTTAAAAATGCTGGGGCTTTCACAATACCCTTGCGGGAGTCTGTGATGTTCATACCTGTTGTTCCCTAATGTGAACGCTGTCAGGTACTGGGATCCTGGGTCGAGTGGTATGGAGAAGAAAGCATTCTTCAAGTCAATTACAGTGAAACATGTTGATTCTTTTGGCACACTGCACAATATTGATGCCTGGTTAGGCACTAATGGGAACTCTTTTTGAATAACGTCATTGAGTGGGCGCAGATCCTGGATCATCCTCCTTGCCCCTCTTTTTGCTTTTTTGATCGGGAAAATGGCTATATTACATGGGGAGTTTGATGGCACTATGATGCCTTGCTTCAGGAGTGCATTTATGGTCTCCCTAATTCCCTCCTCCGGTTCTCTTGATATAGGATATTGTTTCACCCTCGGCAGTATTGCACCTGGCTTGAGTTTTATTTTTATTGGTGTCACCTCATGCAGTAGCCCTACATCGTGGGGTCCTGTGGTCCAAAATTCAGGTGCTACTTTTGCCATGTCTTCCTCAAATATAGTCAGTGTGGCCTTAATGCTAGCCATCAGTGGGTGATTGTCCCTCTCTGTACTGGATCATAATATCACATGGTATGCTTATTTCCATTATTTCTTCTCCATCATTCTCACCATCAGTGAAAAATTCCTCGTCTGTTATATCTCATAGCATTATGTTTGGGTCTACGCATAACACAGTTCTCCACTCGCACCCATGCGCGTCCAGTCCTATGACCACAATACGTTTGCTGGATACTTGAACTGCCTCGATGTCTATGGACATTATTGAGCCTGGCACGACGTCTGTGTGTGCAATTGGGCGGAATATAAAATCTGATGGTGTTCTCCATTCTTTTCTCGTTATCTCTGGCACCACTCGTGCGAATACCTTGATGCCATAAATAAACATGCTTATATCAATGGGTATTGCTCGCACCACAACTTCGTTCATTACTGTACTGATCATCCACATGGCTCGTACTGCGCATAACTCCTGGTGTTGAACACACTATTCCTCGTTCTGTAAACAAGATGGTCATATTTAATTTGCTTAACATATCTCTCCCCAGCAAATTGATTGGCGCGTCTTTGTGATACAGTAAGGGTGCGCGCACGGTTTTTCCCCCCACTATTATATCAAGATCTTTAGTGTAAGGAACTTTTAAAATAGCCCCAGAGAACCCCTACGTCTCTAAATTCCTGCCTGAGAGTGGAAACCGCCCTTCCATAAGACATGATTTCTCCGCTCCTGAGTCTACCATAAAGATAAACTGCTTATTTCCTATCTCTGCCCCCACTAGTGGTTCCTCTTCCGCACAGAGGGTGGTGGATAGGACTGGACACGCAAGTGTTCCCTGTGGGCTGTCCTAATCTGAATGTCTTTCTTGCCCTGGCACTGAGAAGACATTGTCTCCAATCACGGTCATGCCACGGTATGGTGCGGGCGCACCGTTTGCAGATTTGCATAGCAATTGTTTGCGCTTCCCACTGCATTTTGTCTTGCCACAGGTTGTGGTGGTGGTTGCTGTCCTTGCTGCACCTGAGGTTCGTTATAGCATTGGTCTTGCTGTCTCCCACTTCCCATCGGTAGTCCATAGGGGCTACCTGAGTGTGAGCACCCCCAACCTTGTTCGTTCTCCATGGGCTGTTGCCCCTGGAAATAACCTGAAGGCAGCATTCTACAATCTCTGGAGTAGTGTCCCCATCTCCCACAGATTCAGCATGACCCTTGTGGTCCGCCTCTCATTCCCTGACCGCCAAATCCTCTATTTCCTATACCTCCAAACCCCCCCTCTGTGGCCACGGTACCCACCTCTTCCTCTTGCCGGTCTTTCTTGCCACTGTTATCCACCGTATTGCTCTTCTCCGTTCCACTGTCCTTGTCCTCCTGTGGCCCACAGTGCCGCTATTGTTGCTGGTCTGTTTCCCGCTCCTTCGTCCCCCTTATTTTCTCTGTCTGTGGCTACGCTGGCGTTGACGGCGGTGACCTTCACTAATTTGTTCTGTACCAGCTTTGCTTCGTCTGCCAGCCTTTTTTGTGCTATCTCCTTTTCTCTCTCTTTGATCCTCCTGCAGTGGTGCACAATTATACTCTGTATTTCAGGCCAGCCCTTGGCTTCTATCCCAGCTATTTTGTCCAAGGCCTTCTGCACCTCCTTCGGGAGCCCCTTTTTAATGATAAAATAAAACAAGGCGGTGGATTGCTACCACGCCGTGCCAGTTTCGCTTCTCCATAAATCCTGCACCCGCAGTATGAATTGCGTAGGATCCTCGTTCTCTTCAATTGTGCACTGCATCACTAAATGTAAATCTGGAATATCTGGAAACGTGCGTCTCAATGCATCCCATACTTGTGCTTGAACGTTATTGAAAGCCGATCCATCGTGGCGGTCACAACTCATCGTGACTCCGGGGAATCCGGCCTTTTCCCACACTGCGTCTGCTTGGTCACCAATTGCTGACACTAATAAGCTCTTCACATCCCCTATCGCTAGCGGCACTCCTGCTGTGTTTTTCTCAAAGGCGTGTATCCATTTCCCATCCCCTCCCGATAGTGGGGGAAGGACCTTTAGCAAGTTGTTTTTATCCATTTGAGCCCATGGAATGTAGTGTGGCCTACCTGCTCCTTTATGTATCAATGGCATTTGTAACTTCTGTTTCTTACTTACCGCACCTTTTTTTATTTTACTTATCATATTTCCCCCTCGCTGTCTTAGTCTACCCTGCCATAGTGGTGGCGATGGTGTATCTGTTTGTTTGTTTGTTTATTTACTTTTTATGCGCACCAGACCCGTGGGTAAAAGGGGGCGCCATGATAAGAAGATGCAGAACTTACAAGTTACAGAATAAAAACAGTTGTACAATATCCAATATACATATATACATTTCACATAGATACAAAATATACAATATACAAGATTACAATTTGGCAAATATTAAAAATATACAAATATAACTACTAGTTATAAGCAGTAGTATGTTGTTATTGCCCTAAATTAGGTGACGCATAGTCATCTAAACAGTAACACCAGTGGCCAAAGGTGTGGGGAGCGTCAGGTAGTGAACGACTAAGGGTCAGTGGAGATGTATGTTTGATTACACTTTTTCTGAAGTGTAGGTAGGGTTGATCAGCTCTCAGGTCTTGTGGCAGTAGGTTCCAGATTCTAGCTGCCTTCACTGGGAAACTATTTCCTCCGATCGTATTGTGCCTGTATCTAGGTGTTGCCAGACAGTTAACGTTGCCTGCTCTAGATGGTCTGAGAGATTTTCCGGTGGAGTTTGTCTATAAGGTAACTATGGGCAGCGTTGTTTAGAGCTTTATGGGTCAGAGATAGCATATTTAACTGTATTTTATTATCAGTAGATAGCCATTTGTGTTGGCGTCTGATGGAGGATATATGTGTTCTTTTGTTTATGTCAAGTGCTGCTCTCAAGGCATTGTTTTGTAAAGTTTGTAACCTCCGGGTGATGGTTTTATTAGTGCCGCTGTATACGGAATTGCAGTAGTCAATTCTGGAGAGTATTAAGGCTCTAGCCAGGATCATGCAGCTGTCATTAGAAAGGAATGGCTTACCGGCTCTTATCAGCTTGCACGTATAGGCCGTTGTGGAGGCCAGAGATTTTACCTGTTTATCAAATGACAGAGTGGAATCAAGGTAGAAACCAAGGGTTTTTACTTCCTTGGAGACTTGGATGATATTCCCATCAATATTAAGAGAGGAAAATTCTTGGCCTAGTTTTTTAATGTTAGTATGGGAGCCCAGGATTATCAACTCAGTCTTATCATCATTCAGGCAGAGGCCATGGGTGGACATCCATGCCTGGATGATAAAATAAACCCTATTCACCAATTCCATATCCTTGCTATGATCCCCAGAAAGCGGGAGGAGGATCTTTGTATCATCCGCATAGTTAGTGTAGGTGATACCCAGATGATCCAAATCATCAAATAGGGGCTTGGTGAAGATGTTATATAGAAGTGGCTGGTGAGACACAAGAGCCTTGAGGAACACCGCACAGAATGGGTGTAGGGTCAGCGGCTGCTGATGGAGAGAATACTCTCATGGTTCTCTCACTCAGAAATGACTCAATCCATCTGATGGCCTCATAGGAAAAATGAGCAGCAGATTCCAGGTGTCTGCAGAGGACCTTGTGGTCCACTAGATCAAAGGCTGCTGAGAGATCAAGAAGTAGCAGGAGTACTGTCTTCCCTTTGTCTCTCAGCTCGTCAATTTGGGATTTTAAATCGATTAGGGCAGTTTCAGTTCCGTGCAGAGGGCGGAAGCCAGATTGTCTATCTCCTAGGAGTTTATGCAGTTCTAAATGTTTCTGAATCTGATTATAAGCAGCTTTGTCCAGTATTTTGAGTAGAAAAGGTACCGTAGTGATGGGTCGGTAGTTCGTCGGGATCAGAGGGTCTGGGGTCTGCTTCTTGAGGAGGGGGAGCACCCAAGACTGTTAAAGGTTAGCAGGGATAGTGCCTGAGGCAAAGGAGGCGTTAATCAATTTGGAAATAAAGGGGGACAAGTCTCTGGCAGCATCATTTATGAGTTGTGCAGGACAAATGTCACCTTTGCAGTTGGAAGGTTTGAGCGAGAGGATACTTTTTTCTACTTCCAGAGTAGACATTTGAGTGAAATGAAATGTGTTATTTGCCGTGGATGGGGTGATCGGCGGAGGACTTTTGGGCAATGCCTGAAGATTCAGTGCTTCTTTTTTCAGCTGTATTTTGTTTTGGATCGTGTTAATTTTATTTCCTAAGGCATATTGTATATCTGTACACCAAGACTTGTCCTTGCTACAGATGTCAGGTATGGCTATTGGTGACTCTAGTTCTTTTAATATCGAAAAGAGTTCTTTCGTACTAGAGTTCGATTTGGCTATACGTTCGTCATAAGAGTTATGTTTTGCCTGGCAGATTTCGTTTTTATAAAGCGAGGAGAGGGAGGTTAGTTTCGCCTTATTGTCATTTGAGGGGCAAAGCCTCCAAGTAGTTTCGCTTTTTCTTTTCAGGAGGCATAGGTCTCTCAATTGTGGCGTAAACCATTTATTTAGATGTGTTTTAGGTTTACTCGCTCTCAGTTTCAGCGGGGCTATTTTGTCCAGAGTAGTAAGCATTATGCTGTTAAATCCGTGGTCTAGGGTACTGCGATCTAGATTTTCTGACAGAGCATTAAGAGTAGGTAGGATGGCAGGGATGACTTTCTCTACTGTGATGCACTTTTTATTTCTAGTTAAGCATGGTGGTGCTAGTGGTGGGGCCGTGGGAGTAGGTCTGGTGGTGGATAAGTCAAAGGACACCAGTGAGTGGTCTGTCCAAGGTAGAGGCGTGATAGAGGAAATTGTGGCTGTACAGTACAGTTATAGTCAGATATCCAATCTAGCATTCTTCCCTTCAAATGGGTAGGTTTAATGACTTTCTGGGACAAACCGAGAGCATTAATCATATTGGCTAAGGCCGGGGCATTTTTTTCCATAGGGTCATTAAAGCCTATGTTAAAGTCCCCTAATAGGAGTAGTTGGGAAGAAGGTTTAAGGTTGTAGGTCTGGGTACTAGCAGTGGGGACCCAGTCTCGGCAGCTGCCTCTTCATATTCGTCTAAGTCACTCCACACCTCTTCTATTTCTGATTCTTGCTCATTGTTCCCTTCACATCGTTCTCCTCTCACTTTCAGGGGTGGGTGGGTGTATAATCCTCAAGGGTTTGTCATTTAGATGGAACAGGAACTCCCCTGACCGCCACTCTTTCTCTTGCCCTTGTGGTATGCGTGTTCCTTGTGATGATACTGATCGCGCTGGCTCTGAGATCGCTTGCGCCACTTCCCCTCCTGTGCTCAATGTTGGCGTTAGATCCGCTATGGATAATGGTGGCACCTCTCCTCCCCCGGCAGCATTTGGCCTCTATCGCACAATGCTCTTAGCCGCGTTATTTCCATCTGTGCATGCGCTAGCTGGCAGTCTAATTCTCCAGTGAAGTGTGCCAAATTCATGAGGGGTGCGCTTGTTGGGCCATACAACCCTCCTTTATCATAGGGTGGTGGTGCTGTGGCAACTGCTCCGGTTGTGGGTGCGGGAGTGGGACATGCTGGTATGTACAGGGGCTCACTGTATCCTACTGCTGGCCATGACATTAAAGGATATATTTTGGTTGTATCGCCTTCAGCTGTAGTGGTAGTGCACTCGCCCTTCGGCGTTCCACTTGCCTCTTCCTGCGTTGTGTGTTTTGTTTGTTTTTTCTTTATTTACCTCTGCCGTAGGCGTAACTTCTTCAAACATTCGCCACAAGTCTAGTACTTCCCTTCTATTTTGTAGTTGTTTCCCCTTGTACCTTGCTAACAAGTGTGTGGATACTAAATCTAATACTCTTGTCAAATGACCCCCCTTCTGGCCAAATTGGCGTCACACTGTCCCCTTTTATCTCCGTCAACGATTGGTCGTGGTATTTTTGTATTTTCTCACTGTATAACGGAAGGTGCTGACAAATATGTGCTAGTGGTGTTATTCCCCCCATGACGATGTGTTTCCTTTCCTCCCTTTGTCTGTACTTACCTTTCGACCTCCCTTTCCCCTTAATCACTTCTTCACTAGTCTTTTTTCCTCCTAGTTGGATAATACACCACAAGTCTTCTCAGTTACTTGTAATTTGTATGTACATATATGTATCAAGATAAATATATCGATCACTTTTCAACATTAACCTTATAGTTGTTGCATGTTCAAATTCAACAGTTCATTTTTGCATATTTTGCCACTTTAACCACAAATTAATTACAGTACTTGGATATCCTTGTCGAAAAAATGGACAGAACACAAAAGCACATATAACACTTATCATGCACATGCACTGCCTGCGTTTTCTCCCCGTTTGCTCTTTTTTCCACCCCTTTCCCGTTTTGCCTACTCTTCTCATTCACTCCCCACCTCTTACACCCTCTTACTTTTTTCCAAGAATCCTTTCGTACCCAGAAAAAGAATGTTCTAAAAACTACTCCGAGTCTACTCAATATACGAGACTGCTACTATTCTTTCTGTATTTTCACTTATTTATTCTGCACTGGACGAGATAATGCTATGCGATGCCGCCTTCTACCCCGTTTGGGCTAGAATACCACTTCTCTTTTTTCTCTTCACTTCTTACAAAACCTAATGGCCATATAAAGGACAGATCAGAAAAGCCTCATCATGACTCACACAGGCCCTACTCTTCCCTATTACCCGTTACCATCTGTTTCGCCTATTTCCCCCTTACCTTTCCTTTGCAACCGGCAGTCAAGTGTTTAGTCAGGTGACCCGAGGGTCACCGTTCGCAGCCCGACCCCAGTCAGACTCGCACCCCAACCAAGCCGTGGCCCGCCTCGGCGAGCAGCTTTTCAGTCGGGTATTCGTCAACCGGGAACCCTTGACCCTTCTTCGTAGTGCACACAGGCTGGTCAGCCGCGGAGGCGATGGTTTTGCTGGGGGCGTCTCGGATCTTGCTGCTCGGCGCCGGCCTCGAGGCACCTCTCCGATCACGTCGCAGGGGGTCACCAAATGTTTGTGCCCTCCCCGACTCTACGTGAAAAGAAATGAATAAAACAGACACTCCCTGGACAGGGAATAAAAGGCACAAAGAGCAGGCTGCGAGAGTTCAAGGAAAGGTTTATCTAGATCTCTGAGAGCGCTCTGACCACATCAAGGTTACAACACATGTATATAGTACATTGACATCTTTAACATATGATGCTACGTTGGACCTGGATTGGTCAGCCGGGGTGGTGTCTTAGGTGAGGGTATCATCTCTTTCTCCGGGTTGGTTGCTTGGTTGGTGGGAGGATTGACGTCAGACATCTGTGCTCCGGATGGGTGAAGGTCAGGTCGCTGTGAAACATGGTGGTCACTACATGGTGGTCACTAAGCTAAGCTAAGAAAATGCATTATGAGTAATGCATGCACTAAATAATAGTTGATCAAAAGACCCTCAGTAGTGTATTATGTCATTGTACAAATCACTCAAGAGTTTATATCATCTACAACATTTGGGTTATACAGGTCACAGGTTTATGGGCCTTGACCACTATAATACTGTCATTGAACTATAGGGTTAGTCTCACAAGAGTCTCAGGTATGTGGCACTTGTTAGTATTGGGCACGATATACTGCAGCAGGGGTCTAATGTTAGTTGGGGGGTCTGTTGGGTGGGCTTCATAGCATGGTTGGCAGTCTGGCACATGAAAGGAATGCCTTGCAAGGACACAGGGTTAGAATGGCAATAGGTTTCAACTGGCGAGGGTAAGAGGGCAAGGACACTTTTGTGGAGATGGACGAGCTATGTGCTTGGCTCATGTTGGTTCACATGCAGGACAGTGATCTCATAGGAAAAGGGATGTGTTACATTTATTATTTGTTGCAAGCAGCTCTGGCTTCTGCGTGAGAATGGAGCTGCAGAGTTTTCCAGTTGGAGTGGGGAAGAGAGTGGGTGCCATTTGCTCCGAGCTACTGCGGCGGGCAAAAGGGAGGGATGCATTTTGTATTATAGCAGTGAGGCCTGGTTACCAAGATGGAGTCGAAAGGGGGTACAAAAAATGGATGCCCTGTGTCCTGCTTGGTGGTCCCATCTATGCGAATGTAACGCAAAGTTAACATTGCATAAGGGCGAGGGGCGTACCCACCACTAGAGGCACTTGGTCCGAGTTTTGTACTGAGAAGTGATGGTAGAGAGGGGCCCATTGGCCCCTCGCTCCCACACATTGGTTATAGGTCCTCTTACTTTGAGAAATATATGCTTGAAAGAATCTACTGCATCTTCGAGGTTTAGAAGTGCGGAGATTCAGGGCATTTCCTGGCATGGGCAGCTGGTTCTCCATTTGAGACCGGATGGTTAGGCAGCGATGAGGTGCAGAGGAGGCATCAAACCAAGGCCATGCTACTGTTTGTGGTCAACTGCACACCAGCATTCCCTGCCAAATCCCTAAAGAACCCAGGTATCATCCTAGATGCCGGGATGTCTCCCATATCACAAATGGACATGATCACTTGCAAAGCTCATATCAAACTGCTCACGCTGCGAAAGATCATGCCGTACCTATACGTGATGCAAAAAATTGAGCGGGCGAGAGCCGTAGTCCTATCCAACCATGATTCTTTTTATTCACATAGATCTGACTGAATAGCAAACACAAACTCAAGCTCAAGCTCATTCAATACTGCACGTTAGATCATGGGTCTTAACATGCGAGACATACTCTTGCCTGCACTCAAGGCGCTCCACTGGGTCCCATTTCAATTTAGAGTCTTGCAGAATGTACTCCGACACATTGAGCCCATCATAACGAGGGCTCAGGCACAAGAGCCCCAATGACCTACTCTCATCCAGGAATTTCAGGCCATCAGTCCAAAATCTCATGAACCTCTGCAAATACAAAAACCCTATACAGGGAATTAGAGCAGAACCTATTTTGTAAAGTGCAGAATTTCCTGCATCTGGATATAGAGGTTTGACAAACTTGAGGGACCAAAATTTAATGGGGAGTAAGAGTGAAGGAAGGTTTTCAGGCTAAGCCGAAATACCGACAATGATGTGAAGGAGTGCAGATGGATTGGGGGCTTATACCAGAGGTGGGGCCCTTTATAGAAAATCACTGATTTTTTTTGGGAAGTACAGGGTAGAGGGGGGATGGTTAAAAGATGTCATTGTGTGGATCTAAAAGACTGGAGGTTGATACCTTCAAATCTTTTGCATGCGCTATCACGGTGCTAGGTCTTGTATGCATCTAAATACTAAACAGTATCTTAAAAGTAATACGCTGATGAACGGGTCGCCAGTGTAAAGCACCTCCGAGATAAGAAAGGAGAATTTAGGGAGGTGAAAGGTAAGACCACAGCCACACGCTGTACACCTTGGAGTTGAGACAAAAGGTGATTAGAAAAGCCTATATAAAGGGAAATTGGCATAATCTAAGCGGGAGTTGACCAAAGCGTCAACCACTTAAGCATGTTCCAGGTTAGGAAGATAAGAAAGAGTAAGTTGCAGTAGTCAAAGACTGAAGAAGGTTGATTTGACAACCTCAACAATTTGTATGGTCAATTTTAGTTACAGCTCTCAAATCACTCCAAAAACATTTACTCTGAGAAAAGAAAGTCGGTACACCAAACAACGTGGGAGGTGACATTTGGTGTCATTTATCAAGTGTTTAGGTCTTAGAAATATAAGCCCTGCCTTACTTAGATTCAATTGCAGATTATTGTTGTTAGGCCAGTGTTTTACTTCTGCCAGGCAAAGTTGAAGTTGCTCAAAATTATCTGGAGGACGAGATACCTTTAAAAATAGTTGAGAGGCATCAGCCTGTGAGTGATAGTGGAGGTTATATTTCTGAATGAGGGACATCAAAGGCAAAATATACATGTTACAAAGTAGCAGTGTCAGGGATGATTCCTGTGGAATATGACAAGTGACCAAGGATAAAGTGGAGGAAAATTGACAAATGTTCACCAGGTGTGTTCTCCCAGAGAGAAAACTAAAACCATGTCAAAGCTCTGCCAGAGACACTGGGCCTCATTATGAGCATGGCCATGCTCGCTACCGGCATCACCACCCACAATTGGGCAATAACCGGCCCATTACAAGTTGAATTGGCCGGTAATTGCCCATTTGCGGGTGGCGGTATTGCCAGGCTCCCGGGGTGGGGAGCATGGATGCGCTGGCACCGTTAATAACGATGCCGGCGCAATTAAGAGTTACCTGGCGGCTGTGCGGCACCCACGAGCATGACTCGTAATTCGTTCATACCGTCACCGCAAACATCATAATGAGGCCCACTGACAATGTTTGCAAGCAGTGCCAGAAGATTGGCACGGCCCACCATATCATAGGCGATAGAAAGATCAAGGATATCAAGTAAAGACAGGTGGCCTTGAACAGAAGAAAGAAGGTGGTAATCCCAGACGGAGACCAGAGCAGTCTCCATTCCATGTAAAGATTAGAAACCAAACTGAAATTGGTCCAGGAAAACACTGGATTTCATGACCTTTGGCACCAAAACTATGGGCCGACCTGCTCACATCCCTTTGAGTCCAACACAGCTACAAAAATTTCAAACCAACCATTAAGTCTACTTTATTCAAGGCGGAAGTCCATGACTCCTGGTGTAACACGTCCAGCCCAACCCCAACCTCAGCCACCTCCACTCTGTCTGAGTGATTTTACCACATTGGGACACCACATACCCAACATATTTTCTGATGATGCACCACCAATTATTTAATGTCACTGGTATTCTTTGTTGTTTAACAGGAACGCACCCTGGTCCGCAAGGAACTTCGATTGTATGCACTACCCTGTTATTTCTCGCCCATGCTATGAAACAATCTGTTGTAAGTTGGTGCTAAACGAAAAACACCACCAATATTTTAAAAAAATTATTTTTTAGTGGTTTCAAAACATGCTTACATTAATTTCACAAATGTAGTATTAAGTAAACAAAATAGACAAACGTGAGCTGGCACGTTCTCTGAAGGAAGTGTCAAAAGCGTTGCAGGTATTTTAACACCCAAATGGGATATTGATATTTAGTTGAATGCCCTTTGGCATAGCAGTCAGCAATATTTATGGTTATTTAATTAGACCCAGAAAAAGTATTTTAGGAAAGGTCTAAACAGGAAGATTAATTTTTTATTGAAGTAATGTCAGTATGGGAATATGGGCTACGTCTACCGCCTCAGGGGCTAAAGTAAGATACCGAGCATAGCCGCCACACCCGGGCCCTTCTCACGAGCACACGCATATTCTTATTGCAACCTCTGACATTTCACAACTTCCCACCTCTCTGGCACCCATTTACTCCACCCCCCCCCTTTGCCTTCCTTCATAGCACTTTAAATGTCATCAAGTATGTATCAAGCACTGTGCAAGAAACCCACATACACTGAGCCAGATCATCCTCATTCACTGATGATCTACCCAGCATTTGACTGGTCAAGAACACAATATTAACAATTCTCTTGCTGTTACAGGGCCTTTGCTGATGGGACATCTGCCACATCCTGGTATATGATATGATGTGGCATTTACAATGCACCTGTACACAAGTGTTTCTAAGTACGATAAGAGGGGGAAACAAGGGAGGACAAAATAATTATCTTACTGGGCCTTGTGTCATTCAGATCATGCAAGTGCGGGAGGAGGGAAGGGGTGAAGTACCAGGGGGGAGGGGAAGTGGGAAGTGCAGTTAACTCACAATTGCAGCCAGTGGGTGGCTCATAAGTGCAGAGAGAAGTGACTGTAGGGTTTCCGATACAGACCATTAAGTGTTGGGGAGCCCGCAGACAGCACAAGGGCATCTGAACATGCAGGAGCCTGGGCTTGAGTTCAGAGGGTGACCAGTGCAGTGAGCAGTCAGGTGCATCAGCAGGGGAGAGGAAGAGAGAAAGCGGAAGCGAAAAGGAAGGTCTTTAGTTGCTTCCTGAACCGGAGGTGGTTCTGCTCAAGTTTGAGAGCGGCTGTTCTACTCTCTACTTGGAGAAGCGTCTGACCATCAGAGTTGGAGGTGGATGAGCGCAGAACACTATGCAGTATTGGAATAATACCTGGTGTCATGCACAGAGTGTATGAGAGACATTATGCACTCCGACCCTGTGTCTAGGCTAGGTGTTTTTCTTTTAACTTGGGAATGGAGATTATGGCCAAGACATCACCTATATTATACACAAGATAGTAGATCTGACTGTAATATAAGGGGACAGAGGGTACAATGAGCCTCATTTACAGTAATCCTTCTGGAGGATAACCCTCCATTTCACCTCCAAAATCGAAATTCAGCAGTGCAGTAAAACTGAAAGCAAATCCGTTACCACCTGGAAAAGTGGCGCTAATGGAATTATCAGTAGAACAGAAAACCAACTCCCTCAGGGTCAGTCGCTTCTCCAAGCAGCGAGTTGGTCTTAGATCTCTCTTCTGCTGGGGCCTCTGTCTGGAACAGCCTCCCTGTCTCTCTGAAACTTAAGAACCATCTCTGGTTCCAGAAGAACCTCAAGACCTTCCTCTTTGCTTCCACTTTCTCTCCTCCTCTCCCATGCTACTCTCCTGGCTGAATCTGAAACTGCACTGGTTACCTGGCTACCCTCTGATCTTGGGCCCAGGTCTCCTCCCCGCCAGTTACACACCTGCACTGCACCCCTGGCAACCCTTGCACTCTGGGACCTTTTCTGTACCCCTACAGCCCCTATTAACCCTTGACCCCTAATGTCTGCTCTTGCACTTGCCACCAGCTGGCCGCACTTTATTTATCATCTTTATTTATTTTACTGTTATAATAAGTACTGCACTGCCCCCTCCCCTTCCCCCCGCACTTTCCCCTTCCCCCCTCCCCTGCACTTGCGCAATCTCAATGTCACTTGGCATAGTAGGATCGTTGTCTGTCTTCCCTCTGTTTCCCCTCCCTTGCCTCGTCGCGCCTTGAAACACTTGTGTATAGGTGCTGTAGGGTGTCCTGACCCACGTTTAAGCTACCCTGCTACAACATTTGGTGCTGTGGGCTTAGGAAATTCAAGATGGCGGAAAACCCACATGTGCGCCGAAATCCAGGAAAGCTGCGCAGTTGTGCGCACACCAAAATGGTTACCTAACTTGCCACCCACCAGGGTAAAGAAAGGTCTTTGTTAACAAAATCCACTTTTACTGATGTCAAAAAGTTGCTGAAATCGTGACTCATTGGACCACTTTAAAGATTCAACCCTTTTTGTGGGGTTCCACATAACCATCTTACTGTAAGGAGCCCCATCAAAACAATGTTAAGCAAGGATTTACTACCATGTAAGAACCATTCCTGTTAGAATGCATTAATCCAAGAAAATCCCAAAAATGGGTGCAGTACCAGTACTCACCACTATCCAAAAGCCGGCGTTTTAAAACCCACTGTGTGTTTTTCTGAAGGCAAGCAAAATGCCTATTTCAAACCTTGCAACATGTGCAAAATATTCACTGAACACCAGCAGACATTTGGCAGAATGGAGTTTTGTGTGCCTACAAAATCTGGGAAATGAAGAGCCCAAAAACAATGCTTATAACAAAAATGCTATGGAGTCAGCAGCTTAAGCCTAACTGCAACTGGATTTAAAACCACCAAAATCGAAAATGTTAAATTAAATGAGTGACCTATGTTTGGTGTCACATGCCTTTGTAACTGTTGAAATGTCATAGTTTTGCACTTAGAATCAGCATTCTAGCTGCATGTGTAAAATTACAAGTTATTTTAAAAGCAACAAAAAGTTAGCTGAAGGTCTGGCTTAAGGAACTTGATTTTGCCTAGCAACGGATCCCATCAGGAGTGAAACTTGAGTCACAACTATGTTCCCAGGCCAATGTTCCTTTTGCTGCCCACACTAAGGATATGCCATCTATCTGATAATTGAATTTCCTGTGCTCTGCCAGAGAGTGAACAAAGCCCTCTCCACTCAGGCAAAGGTTTTTATTACAGACGTCGTAAAAAGTGGCTTCCTCCTGGAGAAGCTGGGAGGGGCACTGCCTGTGAGAAGCAAGCTGGCTTGGCAGAAACTGGAAAGACTGGTTTCTGTACCATGTGACCTGAAAAGACACACCCCTGCAGCAAGGATATGGTTTTATAAAAAAGGGGGATAATTCATAGTGCGGACATGTGAAAATTTTATAAATGATACCATAATTCTTGTGATTTTTCTGCCCACAGTTTAAGACGTGGTAGGAACCGGTGGTATGTTCAGGGGGGTTTTAGCGGAAAAGTGGATATTACTCTAAATGTGTGCATGTTAAAAATCTGAAACTTCATCAGTTAATGTCCCTACCCCCTGCACACATGTATGTAAAGTTGGGTCCATGTCGGAAATTGAAAAAGCAGTTAAAAAGTCAATTATGTACACTCTTTGAATGCAAGCTCCGAGAATGAGCAGATTTGGACATAGACATGGCTAAATTCAGCCACACCATGTATATGTAATTTCAAACAACTGTGTAACTCTGAAGTATGGATTTTGATCATATATATATTTGGGTGCACAGATGATAAGGGAGGTTGTTTCAAGAGATCATAAAATGACATCAATCTGACTCACAGTTCAGTTTGCCAATCAAGCGGAGGAATGGAAGCCTGACCAATGACGAATGAGAGGGGCAAGTCTAGTGATGCAACACACACACCCATTCTCAAGAAACAGATAAAAGCAGAGAGTCAGGACACATAGAGACATTCAATTTCATCTGCCGCTGGAAGCCCTGCCGGAAAAATCCATACTTACCTCCATCAAACTCCAGAAAGCCAAACTAGAGACTTCAATCTATCCAGAGCAGAGACCAGACCAGAGAGAAAGCAGTGCTGTGCCTAGCAGAGACCAGACCAGAGAGAAGGCAGTGCTGTGCCTAGCAGAGACCAGACCAGGGAGAAAGCAGTGCTGTGCCTAGCCGAGACCAGACCAGGCGCTGTGAGCAGAATCCGGAAAGACCTGACCAGACTGAAGATCGTGACCAAGTCGCTTTCCTGTTCAAAATCTCTTGTGAGTACTTAGCAAAACTCAGAACACATCTCTTAGTTTAAATTCATCTAATTCAATCTATTTAACCTAAGTAGAACTGCCTCCTATCTGTCACCTGTCATTTCTAGTAAAATTTGTCATTTTGAAAAAGTGTGCGTTTAAAATTTACAAAACCAAAAACGACCTTTACTAAATTACTCATATCTCCGCAACCGTTTGGGCTAGAGACTTGCAATAACTTTCATTTGGAAGCTGAGATCCCAGGCTTTCCTAGGACCCCAAAACGGTAGAGATAGTCCTTGCGGTTCCTTTGTAATAGCGCTCGGCGCATCCGCGAATTTTGCCGCGATTTGCAATTTCTTCACATGTAAAAAAACTGCTGCTGCCTGATTTCATTTGCCAGAAATTCGTTTAACCTGCTAACTATCCCTGCATCATTGCTAGTGTGAGCCTGGACTAATATTAACTAGATACCACTCATCCTGAACCTCTAAAAGGGAATTAAGAGCGTTTCCAGCATATTTCTCATTCATTGCTAGCACCTATCAAAGCATTTGCCTGTGTTTTCAAACTTCTGTTTAAGCTTGCTGGATTGAACTGAATTACAGTTGATTGCATTTCTGAGAACTGTGTGTTTTCCTTCCATTTCCTTGCCTTGCATCAAGGGGGGGAGGGGAGTAGCCAGAGAAAAGTGATTACATTGTTTGGTTGAAATCATATTGCGTATTTTCTGTACTGCATTCATTGAATATTGCATCCACCTGAGCCTACATAAAGCATCCTCTACCACATTATACTTTTGTTCCTATTTACCAGTGTGCTACCTTATCCATTTCATGTCAACTCATTAGTGATTAAAGAAGTGTGCTAGTGCCAGATTCTCCGTTGTTAATATTTACCATATCAGATTAAGTGTGATATTCAATTATTAATTTATTAAAAAGTGTGATATATATTTTAATTTATCAAATAAACCTTTTAAACTTGCAAAACAGAATTACTTCTTGGCTCAGTGGGGTCAGGGGGATTCCAAGAGAGGGGTGTTATCCAAGGGTAGTCATCCAGAACGCATGAACTGGACCTAAAGATATATCAATAAGGGTTTTCATTCAGTATTCTAGACTAGGCGTTAACTTGGCTGTAGTGCTGAATTGAATCCTCTTACAGTGCATTATAAATGCCATATCATAACTGCACCATCAAACTCGTGAGGCAGCACAGATTCCGGTTCAGATATAAACTATGCGTTGCCAGGCAACAAAGAGCGATCACGTCTTGGAATCATGGCAAGAGTCCAGTCTATATGGCGAACTCCTTTTCCTTTGAAGATGCAGCAAGCTCTGAAAGCAGAGTACTCTACTTGAGCACTTGAAGGGGAAAAATGGGATAACTGCGACTGGAAGAACAAAAAGAAACAAAACCTCTTAGTACAGAGATGAAAACCCCCAACAAAACGTCTCAGCATTAAAGATTATTTTCTGCAGCCTAGAGGTCACAGGCAATGCAAAAGTAAGCAAGGCTCAGGGCAAAGTCCAGGGATGAATCTCTACCAAACATGCCCTTGAAAGCATCCCTGGACTCCAAAGAGACTTGTCAATGGGATTGTTCCCTTCCTCTTTCAATTAGCAGAGAAATTGATCACAATAGTATTTGCTTCGAGACAGAAGGGATGGGAGCACATCCGCTCCAGATTCTACCAGCGAGGAAGTGAAGATGCTCTCATAGTCTTCGTGCACAGCTCGCTGCAGGTTTGATTAGTCTTTAGGAGAATGGAGCCAAGGGACGGGGAGTCTGCACAATAAAGGGGGCTGCAAGAATGATCCACTTGGGGTGTCTGGCTTTTCCTGTGGTGGGATATTCGTACTCCGGACGTTCTTGGTGGAACCGGATATCCAATTCATTGTATGAGGATGCCAGAGCTGCCACGCAGGGAAGTGAAAACTGTAGTGCCTGTGCGGGTAACGAGTGGCACGCCCGTGGGCCCCACTGTGTAGCTAAAGAACGTTCAGTTTCTAACTCATCGATGGTTGGTGCTTTGATGGGCTCTGGCTTAATTTGAATTAATGCATTAAATGGTCAAGAAAATCCTCCCCCCTGCCTGATCTGGGAAGCTCAGGGCACAGCCCATGGCATGTTCGAAGATTAATCAGCATGTATATGTAGGTCCGTGAGCCGATCATTAAGTAGGATAAGAAATCAAGTACTGAGGTATAAACAAAGCAGGATCCACTGGGATTACGTCAGGTGGTTTAGAATAGCCCCATCGCTCAAAGCAGTAAGGAGCTACTTAAAAAAGTACCTGCTTGGTAAACCGTGAGTGCTCGGCCCCCAGAGGTTCCACAGAAGCAAGCCTTAAACCAACTCAAGCCCTTGATATAATGTGGCTAGGATAGATTTTACTTTTGGAGGTTCCTGTAGCAGCCCACCCCATGGCCACATAGGTGCGTTAATGCGTTTGTCCAAACCCAGGCTTTAAATCAAGAATGCACCCAGATGCTCAGCCCTGGGGCCAATAGAAAGCTTTTTTTCAAAATTAATATTAACCCTTTGAATGCATGGAAATATATTTTTGACCAAGGTCCTATGCAATTTGAGGGAAGCAGCGCATGGTCTACTGCCCAACCCCACAACACCACCTTGCGGCAAAACCCGACCAATTTTCAGACGGCGTGAAGTACATCAAAGGGGCATTAAAGGGTTAAAAGCTCGGAGAAGCTTTTACTTCCCAGAAAGGGATTCATATAACGCCTAAGACAATGTGGCAGATTTCCCAGCCATTCTAATTGAAAGAGAAGAGGAGAACAGTTACAGATTAGATCAGCTTTTAGTAACACTTTCTTTAGCTCCGATTATGCTCAATTACATTGAAGAATCTAAGCCTAGGATTTATGATATCTGTGAGAAAAGGGTTTTCACCACCTGCATTCTAATTTTTTGATTAAAGGATTACATGTTCCAGAGGTCTGCCCTCCCCCCAGTGGGACATGCGTGTACGCTTCTCGGTAGCACAAAATGTACTAGAACAAAGGTAATTATTCCACAGAGAGGTAGGGCACGAGACGCTACATTATGGGCAGACGCGCCATTGGCTAATCTAGACGACTGGATCTTAATCAGTGGAGTCGGGACAGGTTTCTCAGGTGTTAATGAGGCCACAGGTCTGGAGAAAAGCAAGAGCCACAGGGAGTAATGAAAGCTGAATTCCATCGTAATTGACATACTTTTATTTCTTTTTTTAAAGGACATATGCTGTTTAAAGTACTTTTGTGGATATGCCTTGGAATATTTGGTTCTTTTCACGGCTGAGATATTACTGGAGTTGGTCTGGAGGTTGACAAACGCCATACCATGATATGCCATTCCACACAGTTCCATGCCATAATAGGCCATGCCATTCTCTGCATACCATGGATTACTGCACAGGGATTTATTTATTGTTCACATTTACATAGCACACACAAGCCCTCAGGCATCAGGGCGCTACAATCCAGTTACATGTGTCCCATTAGCTGGGGAAGTTCTTAGTACAAGATTAGACAGTGCTACATAAGTATTAAAACATTTTAACATAATGGTAAGGATAAGGCAATGTTTATCCATAAATTGCAGAGGCAGTACAGTTGACATGCCAGGACTGCTGATGTGGACGATGATGGCTATCATCAATTAGTTCAGGCGAACATCCAGGTTGTTTGGTGTTTTCTACCTGGGCCAACCATCTTTTCTGCTTCAACGTTTGCATATTCCGCAAAACTCAGAAGCTCGACTGGCTTTGGGGGCCTTGGGCACTCATTTTCAGGGTCTTTATCGCCAGCTGCTCTGGCTTCCTATAAAGAGCCACATTGATTTTAAGATCCTCTGTATCACGCTCTGTGTCATTTACAACACTGGTGCTAATTATCTCCCCCCCTAAACTGACCCTTTACAGGCCCGCTTGAAGTCTTTTGCTCTTCTTCAAAGAATTCTGAGATATCACAGGGTCTGGGCAGGGGGGTGTTCTTTCTCAGTCCTGGCCTCCACTCGGTGGAATTATCTTCCTGCCTATCTCCAAGACACTGTACACCATCTTCGATTGCGTAAGCTATTGAAAACTCATCTCTTTAAATTCTGGTTGTCCGATGGTCTCCCAAATTGCTTGCTCTTCTAGCGCCTAGATGCCTTTGCCTTTATATTTATTTATTTATTGAGCATTTGTTAGGCACCTATACAAAATAACGTTTCCTTGCCGGGATACAGACCTGCGATCCGCGGATGAGACACAGATCTCAGCTGCAATTGCTTAATCTTAATCAAAGGAGGTGCAGTTTGACATACTAGCTATTGATCCCCTTTGTCATTTCCCAAATCAATAAAACTTTAACTATAACATTTGCTTTTTGAGACAACTTTGATTGTGGAGATTATATAACATACCAAACCATAATATGATCAGGTTTTAATATAGTGTATAATGCCGGAATCATTTGCTTTTCCGCGCTGTAATAACAGCTGCTATTGTTACACACGTGAATAATTAGACTACCGACCCTCGGGAGGGTGAAAGGCTGAATCATCCCAGCCAGGATTCAAACTTGTGAAGTGCAGGCTGTTCCATGGCTGTTCATGATGGAGGTGAGCACTATCCATGAGATCAACCAAAACACAGTTTATCAGACAACATTTAAGACAATTAAGTCAGCATTTTTCTCCACACACCAAGAATAATGTTACCTATAATATAAAGTTAATATATTTTATGATAGTGTCGTACTCCACTTATGTTGCCCATCGTGTAATCTTTAACATGATCATTTTTACCTCATTGAAGCCAGTCTTGCATATTAACGGCAGGCCTTCACTCGGTTTCAAAGAACCACAATGGAGTCTTGGTGGCAGGACAGCGGATGAGCACGATGCCAGACTAGCCCTGCGGGTCGGGACAGAGGGTGGGCCGTTGAAAGACAGCAACCAAGCAGAAACTGGCCTGCAAACTGGGCAGTCTAGCTGACCCGGGCACACTTTTTCAAAACTCTAAACTGGAAGGACTACCAGCCGGAAGTGATAGATATCAACAGGAAGTAATTAAACTTGGCCTTTATGATAAACTCAAGTTAAGATTATTCATTGGGTTGCCCATAGGTTAGGTTCTGAATAAACTCCTGATTTTATGTTTTTTGTGTTCACCATTTTATCAAAGGAACATGTCTAATAAAAGACTTTGCTTACTGATATATGTCTATGTTTAATTCATATGTGTCACAAGTAATTGTGCAAGGGTGCACTTTGGTTGACACTGCGATGCAGAATATGAAATGTAATGTTTCAAGGCATCTGATAGCACCACTGAATTGGGAAGAGTGCATAGGCCTGAGATGTTTTCTACAATTAATGTGGCAGCACTATGGATGCCCACGAATACCTTCACGATTGCTTCACTGACAAAATTCCAAAACTGTAAAGTCAACAGAGAATGACACTAGATAACATATCTTTAGCTGCTAGAAGACCAACCTGCTGGGTAAAATGGGCAGTGCTTATCCGATCGATTACTGAACTGCATCCTGCTAGAGGATGCCGTAAAACTAGAGCTCGCTGCGCGGAACCATCTATGAATCCTACGTTTGAGTCTTTCCTCTTTATAGTTTGGTACTTTTACACCTCAAGAACAATCAAAATATTAGTGAATAAACTAAAATCTCTCAGATCCATGGACAGCTCTTTTTTTTTTAAGGATATCTTTATTGGCATTTATCAAAAAAAATGTAAGCATCCCACCCACCCCACACCCCCTTGAGGAACCGCATATCTGAATTCTGCATCGTCGGGAGCATTACAGTTTTTTTTATCCATTGAACCCCTCGAGCATTCAGTGAGTCACCCAATATCCAGCACCCATACATTTTGTGGGCACCATTGTTGTACAAGGTCAATTTTAAGGGGCAGAAAAGTTAAGGATGAGTGCTTAAAACATGGTATGCGTGGCACAGAGACAAAGGTGCAGAGAATGTACTGATTGATCACAATTACATCGGGATAGGAATGGATCAGGGTTCAGATGCCAAATACATGTGCTAGGAAACCGAAGGGGTGATCAGGTAACCTCGAGGCTAAAGCTAATTTGGGATTTGAATTGAGGTCTTTGAATGGGTTTCCATACATATTTCACTTCTAGTACTCTGGCTCATCCCACCCACCGCCCACCGCACCCTCAACGAGCTGGTTTGCTGGGTATGGAAATCAAAAAGGCATAGCTTTAAAAGACCACTATGCAAGTGATTAGGACCCCCTGTGGCCTTGCATCAGACTACAGGTTGCTGCTGGACCTCCATGGCTATTGGATGCTGGGATTCATGTCGCCAGACCGCAGTGCTACTATAGACTGACCATCTTGGGTCAGGCGGCATGGGAGTCCTGCCAGCTTCGGTAGACGTGGAATCAGAGCTCTGACCTATTCGGATGATACAGTGTGCTGAGCAGCCATTCCAGAAGGAATACCATAAGACAACAGTGGGGGTCATTACGACCCAGGCGTTAAGGGGTTAACAGCGCCATAAAAGGTTGCAGCGCCATTAACCCCTTAACGCCTTACTACGAGGTCCTTTTGCGGCTCACGTCTTTAACGGCTGGTCTGGACCAGCCGTTAAGGTAGGGACCTTGAAGGTAATTATGGTACCGCAATTTGCGGTATCGTAATTACTGCCTTCCCTTTTCCCATTGAGCCCTATGGGACAAAAATGGGAATGGGGAAGGGCCAATGGTAAATGGGGAATTACCGCCCCGCCAACCTTGGAATGGGGTGGTAATTCCCCATTTCACCATGGCGGAATCGTTAAGTTACCGGCGTTAACCATGGCGCTAATAGTGCCATTAGTTAACGCCGGGGTTGTAATGAGGGCCAGTGAGTGTGCTGCTACTTGATGTTAGACTATCGTCAATGCCATTTGCAGCAAAGGGTATGCTGTGTGTGAGCTGTAGCCAGTTGTCTCATGATTAATACTCGTTTCCTGTTTTTAAGGAAATCGTTTCATTTCAGTAATTCTTTGTAAAAAAATTAAAAAAAGAAATGGTCTCTTGGTTGGGTCTTGAAGTTGTCAATCATGCATTGGGGGCTGTGCAAAGTAAGTAAAGTTGTTTAAATGGTTGCAGGCCATGAATTTTGCACAGCAACACAGCTGAAGAAGCTTTCTATTGAAGGCATCCAAGTGCCAATGTATTTTTTGTCCTAAATAAATGTAGACAAAGACAGAAATGGTGCAAAAATGTATAACATAAAAACCGGGAGCCTTATTCATGATCACAGTCACAACAGTATCTCCTATGTTACCTGCTTTTATCACGCCAAATCACCACCACCGTAGTTTGAAAGCGCATCTCTTGTCTGCAAAGTGCCATTTTGTGCACTAACCTGTATAAACCAGCCCTCAGTCTGCAGGAAGACAGAGCATGAAAACTGGTAACGGTGGAGGCTGGAAAAGCGCAGTGGTCTACATTCTAGAGAGAGGCAGAGCAATGTTGTATGCAGGACCGGCCTTAGGGCAGGGTGAGCCGGGCGACCGCCCAGGGCTTCATTAGCCCCCAGGGTGCCGTTAGCCCCCCGCAACACCAGTTTGGGGGAGTCTTTCAAGGGCTCCCCCGAGCTGACATAGTGGGAGAAGGCTCAGCAGACACCCTATTGTTATTAAATGTGCCCCGCAGGCGCATTTAATAACAATAGAGTGCTGATACGGCACCCTTATAAGATGGATACCTCCCTGCTCTGACGCGGGAGAGAGGCGGTTTTCATTATGATAGGGCACTCATGCTAATGCATGAGCGCCCTGTTCCAGTGCTCCCTGCTCAGGCGCCAGAGCGGGGAGTTAATGGGGAGTTAATAAAAATTGGCGCTCCTGCATTGACCGGGGCCTGCGAGCGCAATATTTTTCTTAAACCTCTTGGGGCGCTGCTACCGCTAAGGCCAGCACTGGATGAATATGTTGAGATCATATATGGATTGCATTTCCAGAGCAGTTTTGGAGTAGAACAAAATATCTTTTTTACTTGGTGCACGAGAGGCCTGACAGCCAGGTCTGGCAGTCCTGGTAGATATGTTCGTTTGATTATCTGGGGGTGTTTATATATAGTTTGCAAGTAAATTCCAGAATATTCATTCTGGAACTGCTAAGTCAGAGCCTGAAGTAGCGTAGTCCAAGGGAGGATGTGTGAAAAGATAAAATGTTGTTTGCAGGGTCGGACTGGGCCATATAATTCTCTCGGGCACCAATGAAAAAGTGGCCCACAGTTGCAAATGGCAGTTCATTCCTTTTGTGATAGAATGTTTGAATAGTAAGCAAGGGTTTTTTTTGTTGATAATGTGTGATGCAAATTCTATGTCAAGACCGGAGACTCACATTATGCTTCTCTTAATTTAAATATATAAAGAAAAGCTCAGCAGCAAGATATTTTTTCTTACAGTGCACCTGAGTACCATATAACATATTCATAGAGAAAGGTGCACTATAAAAACATATATAACCAATATAACAAATAGAAAGTCTCATAATATTTCCTTAAATCCTTGAAACAACATTAAACTCCATTTCCCAGAAGGCTTGTGGAAAGTTCATTTCGAGGCCACCAACACGGGACCTGGGCCCTCCAGTGAGTGTCTGAGTCCCCACATAAACAGTCTTGAACATGATGCAACTTCCTCTTTCTTTGCTGCTCACAGCAAGAGATAAGTGCATCATGTTCTAGAACTGTTATATATTCTTTGTATTGTCATGTTTCACTTATATTTAAGTAATTGTATTGATTTATGGCAGCACGTTTCATTTCCATTATGTTAAATGCTTTTACAAGTTTCTGAGGAAAGCATTGCGTCCTCTCGGCCTCTGATTTCCTCACCGACGACAGCTGCTTCTTGCAGGCGTCAGAATACCACGCGCTTCCAAAATTGCTTAATTCGGCTTCTCTGAGCCGCGAACATGTGTAACGTGAGGGTCCGCTTCTGCGAACCCTCGCATATGTCCCTCGTTCGCTTCCCTGACTCGGGTCGAGTTGTCTGAGCCCAGGGAAGCAGCTCGGAGCTCCCGTGTGACCGCGGCACCACCCACGGTCATCAGAGGGAGCTCCTGCTCTGCAGGTTCCTTTCTCTGCATCCTGGCGCTCGCAAGCGCATTTCCGTTACCCTTTTCATAACGGTTTTGCGATCGCGAGTGTCAGGAGCAGGATTAGTACTGAGAATTATAATTTGAGCGAATTTGCATATAAAAAAATAAAAGAATAAGGAGACTTTCACAATAGACAATCACAGCCCATTGATCAGGGCTACATTGAAGCTCCCTATATATTTGACAGTGGGCTTGAGAGAAGGCGTTCTGTGCATATATGTATATATATAAATAAAACTAAAAAGGGAGAAAAGAAAGGTGCAGTACAAGAATGGCAGTCCAGTACTTACCTCAGGATGGCCTAGAAAAAGTGCTGAGTTCTTCATTGGAGACCAGCATCAAAAGAGCTGTATCTGAAAGGCTCCTGCCTATCCAGCAGCGCCTGGATGACATGGAGGAGCACCTACAAGAAAACTCCCTCCCAAAAAGAAGACCCAAAAGAGAAGGCACCTTTCAGATGGGGGATGTACTCCGGCTCGCTTGAGTAAAAACTCTACGACCCCCCCAGCCCCTCTGAGCCAGCCAGAACCAGCCACTGCTGCCTTATCAGACGCCTTCTCCAGGCTGAAAAAGGCCTTTTTGGATAGGAAGGAAACCCCTTCCACTGATGGACCCTTTTACCCCGAGGAAGAAAACAGGGGGACTAGACCCTCAAGCCCGGAGGGTTACCAACAGGGCACCAATCAAGAGGGATTTGATTTCAGCAATCAATCTCCCACCTCTTCAGACGAGGACACGCAAACATTAGGGTCACAACCCTAAACATCAGGGATTGCAGCAGCCCCCATCCCTAAGAAACAGGCTAAGGAACGCTCTTCTTCTAAGGGGATGTTTACTGCGGAAGACTTAGTACACCCCAGATCCACTGACTGGGAACCGTCTCCGAGAACAGCGGAATACATAAAAGACAGGTTACGCAAACCCCTGGAAAAGGTGGTTAGAGCGAGACTCGGGGCAGAATGCCCACGTCCGGAGATTCCAGGCAAAGTGGCCCTGACGTCGGAGTTGGACTCCAAAATTATTACTTTTCTCGGAAAGCATGTCAACGACCCACAAAAAGGTATATATCGTGCCTGGTGGTTGTGCCAGGACAGGGTATTGGACGTCACTGGTCCTCTAGCAAAGATGGACCTAGCCAAAGCAGCCATAGCTTCTGGAGACCCCATTGATCCAGTAATCCTCTCTGGTTGGGCCCAGAGAGCCATCTGTTTACTGGGTAACGCCAGCTGTGCCATCTCGGCAGAATGCCACAAAGGCATCCTCTACAAGATTGACGCCAAACTAAGCGAACTAGCAGACACCAAATCCGGGGCCGCGCACAGGGTCTGCTCTTCGGCGATACCTTCATGAAGGAAATGTCCAAGTTCGTTGGCACCTTCACAGCTTTAGAAAAAGCTCAAGCCTCCATAAAAATTTTCTCCAGGGCTGGACGAGGTAGAGGTCGCTTTTCCGGCCGATACTTTTTTGATCGAAGACCTCAGCAATCCAGGGATCAACAACGTTTGGCAGGATCGCTCAGATACCTTCTTCCCTTCGAGAGGGCGAGGAAGAGGTCGCGGTTGGAGGAGAGCTGCTCGATACCCAGCACAGCAACAAACCACAGGTCAGTCTGCCTATCGCAGTGCCAGCGTCGCAAACGCCTATACGAGGGAGGTTAGCTCCTTTTGCGCATGCATGGGATTCCTTATCACGGGTTGAATGGGTCAGAGACAGTTTGCGATATGCGCCTAGAATTCTTCGCACAACCCTTTCAAGCAGGTTGCCCTATTCCGATTACAATGTCCAAAGAGGACGAGGTAGCGCTGGACAAGGAAACTCACAGCTTAGCTTTGAAACAAGCGATTCGCCCCTGTACAAGCCAAGGCGGTTTCTTCAGCCCCATATTTCTGATACGCAGAAAGCAAAAAGTGCACCCAGTGATAAACCTAAGGGCTCTCAACAACTATTATTTAACGCCATTTCAAAATGGAGGGTATTCACATTCTGAACGACCACCTGAGACCCAACGACTGGCTTATGCGTCTGGATCTGAAAGATGCTTACCTTGCGGTACCCATACATCGGGACCACGCAAGTTATCGGAGATTCTCCTGGAAGCACCGAGACTGGGAGTTCACGAGTTTACCATTCAGACTCTCCTCAGCTCCTTGGGCTTTCAGCAAGCTACTGAGACCAGTAGTAGGGCATTTAAGAGAACAAGGTGTCCGGCTGATAATATACCTGGACAATATTATTTTCATGGCACAATCTCAAGCTCTGGTAGAACAACAGATCAGGCTGGCCATAGACCAACTACACAGTCTCGGATTCCTCATAAATTGGGAGAAATCGATCCTTCACTCGTCCAGGAACCTAGAGTTTCTAGGATTTGTAGTAGACACCGAATCTGCTCAGCTCCGTCTCCCGACGGCCAAAATTCACTCCACCAAATGGGAGATTCGCAGACTCCTGCAGAGGGACGACATATCTCTTCGAGACTTGGCGAGGGTAATAGGACTTCTCTCCTCTTCTATCCAAGCTATATTTCCCACACCTCTCCACTACTGGGAATTACAGAGACTAAAAGGCAAGCACTTAAGACACAGTCTCTCACACATCGAGGCCTGGAATGGCCGAGCAATCTTCGGATCTGCCCCAGACATAGTGATAGAGTCAGACGCCAGCCACTCCGGCTGGAGAGCGAGATGCGGTCCGGTGGTAACAGGAGGAACATGGTCACCTCAGGAGCTCGAGATGCATATAAACTGTCTAGTGCTCCTAGTGGGCTCCTTCGCTGTGCGCTCTTTTGCCAGGGGCAGAGCGAGTTGCTGTATCTTGCTGAAGATGGACACCATTTCAGCAGTACGATACATCAATCATCTGGGTGCCACCAAATCCTGCCCACTAGTTTAACTAGCCAAAGACTTTTGGCATTTCTGCCTAGAACACCAGATTTCGGTCACGGCAGAGTATTTACCAGGCCTCACGAACGTAGTGGCAGATTGGTACTCCCGACATATGATCGATTACAGCGACTGGAAGCTCGACAGAGAAGTTTTCCTTCGCCTTCAGCAGGTTTGGGGTCCCTTGTCCAAGGACCTGTTTGCCTCACGCCTCAACACCCAGCTACCAGTGTTTTTCAGCTGGAAACCAGATCCGGCAGCGACCGCAACGGATGCTTTCCTACATTAGACCGAAGGAGTACACTAGGCCTTTCCCCCCTTCAACATGATTGCGAGGACCCTGGCAAAGGCTTGTCAGGAGCGAACGGAACTGGTCCTCATAGCCCCAGTCTGGACCTCTCAGACCTGGTATCCAGTTCTTCTGGAACTTTCTTAGGATTTTCCAATCCTTATATCACGCTTTCCCGATCTCCTTTTGGATCCATCAGGGCAGCGTCACCCCCTACTCCTCAAGAGATCCCCGAGCCTAGCAGCTTGGAGGATTTCAGGTCTAGATGGAGAGTTCCCGGCATGTCACAAAAGATACTCCAACTCATGGAACACCTGGAGGAACTGGTGCCAAGACAAAGGATTACATCCAGTTTCAGCACCTATAGAGGAAATTCTAAATTTCCTAGCATCCCCAGTTGAAAGAGGTCTCACCTACAGGACAGTTAACGCCTACCGCTCCACTATCTCAGCAGGCCACGACCTCATACAAGGGATCCCAGCAGGAGAGTATCACCTTGTTTGCAGACTACTCAAAGGTGTTAGACTTACAGTCCCGCCTCCGTCCCGCTACGGCAAGCTTTGGGACATTAACAAAGTGCTGAATCTTTTCTTATCTTGGCCAGATAATGAGGAATTATCCCGCACTGCTCTATCCTGCAAACTCACTACGCTGCGCTGCCTCGTCTCCTGCAGGAGAGTTTCTGACATCAGAGCCCTCGATCTAGCGGGTAGAACCTTTTCCCCCTGATGGCATTGTGTTCCATATACATAAGAGGACGAAGTGCAACTCAAGAGTGATTTCTTACCCTGCTTTTAGGGACCAGCCCAAGCTCTGCTTAGTCAAATGCCTGAAGGCCTACAGAGAGGTTACGGCTCCTCTTAGAGCCTCTCCTAATGGGCAGCTATTAATAGATTTGCGCAAACCTCATGAAGCAGTTTCCGCTCCAACCCTTGCACGCTGGGTGTGGTGGACTTTAACCCAAGCAGGAATAGATACCTTGCACTTCGGAGCCCACTCTGTGAGAGGAGCCATGGCTTCCAAGGCCTTCCAGGTGGGAATCCGTCCGGAGGATATCATGAGAATGGCGGACTGGGCAAGTGAATCTGTATTCAAGCAATTCTACCTGAAACCAGTAGAACAGCCGGCATCCATCGTGGTAAGTAATTTTTAAACGAGCATAATGTGAGCCTCCGGTCTTGACATAGAATAAACATTTTCAATAACAACTTACTAGAAAGTCTTAATTCTATTAAAGACACAGAGGCGAGCATTATCCCACCCAGGGAGAAATGAAGAATGTATTGCGCTTGATAATTATATATATTCATTGCTAAGAATATTACATCATTTTGAATGCATGATTGTTCCTCAAAATAACAATGTATTTCTCTCCCACCCCTCTAAGGGAACTAGGGTTGTGATATACATGAAGTAACTTGAGTTCTCTATCTCTCTCTTGACAGCGTCAACAGACAAGTCCGCCTAATCCACAGCACGTTTCTATCTTCTGCTATCAGATGGCTTTAGTTCCAATCCTTCTATCGGCCATGTTTGCAGCCTCGAAAGAGGAAGTTGCATCATGTTCAAGACTGTATGTGGGGACTCAGACACTCATTGGAGGACCCAGGTCACGTGTTGGTGGCCTCGAAATTAACTTTCCACAAGCCTTCTGGGAAATGGAGTTTAATGTTGTTTCAAGGACTTAAGGGCATATTATGAGACTTTCTACTTGTTATATTGGTTACATAGATGTTTTTCTAGTGCACCTTTCTCTATGCATATGTTATATGGTACTCAGGTGCACTGTAAGAAAAAATATCTTGCTGCTGAACTTTTCTTTATATATTTAAAGAAAGAAGCATAATGCTCTCCTCTGTGTCTAATAGAATTAAGACTTTCTAGTAAGTTATTATTGAACATCTTTATTGTGCCTTTTTAATAATATTTATACAGCAACACTGGTCAAAACGACTAGCTGCCGAGTGAATTAACTAAAACTGGCCCAAATTGGCAAAAAAGGGGCCCACTTTGACCAAAAAACTGGGCCAAACCAGTACTTTTTTTTTTTTGTTCAGCCATGGGTCTATGTGCCAGTCCGAGCCTGGTTGCTGGTAACACAAGGCAGAGGGTGAATAGCATAAAATGCATTTTGCCCATCCCCTATATGTAAGGTTATTGATGCATGGATGTTCCTTGTTCATGTAAGGGTGAATTATTATGTGTTGCCTCACCGAGGAGGGCCTAATGCCAATGGGAACTGGAAAGGGTGAGTGGGCCATGGCTGGAACGCAGCTTATGATCTAATGAGGATGGCTAATGGAGCATACAGATACCAACTCTAAGGGCATCCATTGAGAACCTGGACAAATGTTAAAGTAATTATGTAGCAGTCATCCCTCTGTGCTTACCCTGCGCCGAGTGTAGCAGCCTAGGGTTAGGACTAGAAATGTAATGAACCCATCTGCACTAGCACAACATGCCTTAAATACCAAGAATGTCTGGAGCCAGATCTCTAACATTTGCATAGTTGCAAAAATGCTAGCAAATGCTTTGGTAATACGCAATTAGGTGCAAACAGGTTGTGTCACAATCGGTGGGCTCCGTTCCATATTATCTAAGCAGCAACATTGGTGCTAAATTAATTTGCTCCATTTCTTTTGCACTCTGGCACATATTCGAGAACCTAGCCGCAGAAGTAAAAGGAGAACGTTTAAACACGCCAGTCAACTACAGCCATTTCTAAGACTGGTGCAGAGTTACAGACAGAACATACATGCTGGGCTTCAGCACATGGTAGAATACAGACATCTGCAAACAATGGTACAATAAGGGGAATCAGATTTCTGACACCGCCAGTAACCCTGAATGTAATAGGTTAAAAGATGAGCAAAAAAACCCTTACCATAAGCATTTGAAACGATGGGTTAGAAAACCCTTAACCTAATCCAAGTTAAGTAACCATTTGTAATTGTAATTGATTCTTTATAACACGCGGACTCGGGAATCGAACCTGTGTTGCTCCACTTCGAGCACGTTGCCCCTGAGCTATCCTCCCAAGTCATTTGCTGCATTTCATTCAGCTCGACTGTTATTCCAACAAATGACAGAATGTAGGCACATGAATGGTTACTTAAATGGAAATAAGCAATCATTTGATGCCTTCCACACGTTTCGCTCGGCCTGCTCTTCTATATGATATAATGTGCTTTTTTTCTGCAGGTGGAATCGGTCACCTTGTTTTAGGTTCTGTGAAGGAGAGGTGCTGACTATTGAAGATCAGCCCTTCGGCCCCTTCCTGTCAGTTTGTTTAATTGATTGGACTGGCACATGAACATCTTGCTCCCGGTCCCAATTTGTGCGTGGCGGGGGCGGGGAGCGGTTTATGCATTGTGACAGGTGACCCAGGGGCAGTACTGCTTCGTGATACCCGAGGTTGTTCACAGGCCTGGCTACGTCAAGCCTCATCTCTGTCCTAAAAGGAGAGGTAAAGGAGAAATGACCTGGTGTGATGTGCTCCAAAGCGGCTTCAGTGGCCGTGGTTTTCAAGAGACAACAAATATACATAGAAACAAATCAACAGGTTCCTTTAAGCAGTCCATCACAGCTTTAGGTGGAAGCAGAAAGGTGCCTGTTAACAAAAAAGTGCGTTGTCGTAGCAATGAAGTATTTTCAGTGCTTTAAGTGGGGTAAGAAATTGAGGGGGGGGGCTTAATTGGGGGCGTGGCTTGCCTGATGGGTGTGACCTAAAACTTGAAGGCGTGGCCTAAACAAGAGCATGTAAAAATTAACAGGGGTGGTCTCGTCTACATAACTAAGTGCATACTGCAACACTGCTGGTACAAACAAAACGTGTGGTCCTGGGCAAATCATTTAATTGCACTGTTGAGGGAGAGGCTTTTTAAAAAGAGAGAAAGTTGACTGCTTTTAATATAAAATACAAGCAGTCCTTGCATTCTGGGAGGGGGCCTACCAACAACTTTTTTACTCAGGGGATCGACATAAAAAGTTTGTATACCACTCCATACTTGCCAACCCTTCTGATTTAGGCAGTAGGCTACTGCTTTTTAAGCAGTCCTACCGCCTACAGATTTGGGTGACAGATACTACTACTTTTTACAGTTTTCAGGTAATTTATGTGACACAAGGCAGGCTGCAGGACAGAGCATGCAACACTTTAATTAGTCTGTGTGGTGGGCTGGTAAGTGATTACTTTGAGTGATGGGCTCAGACCAATCCAGTGTCCTCGCAGCTAGTGGTCTCTGCCCTGCTCTCAGGCCTGGACAGGCCTTAGGTGAACCACTGGTGAAGGCAAGTGGCAGAGTGTACCACCATTACACAGCATCTGCCTATCAGACTGAGGAGGGTATCAGTCTCCATGTTGTTCAGTTATTCATCTTGCACTGCAGGAATAAATATGTACTGCCCGTGCTGCTACTACTAGCAATGGCAAACGTTGCCTACCAGCTCTGTGTGATTACCTTCTGTGAAGTTAGGTAATTGAATTAATTATTAATTTACCATTCACAATTATACATTTTAAACATTTGAATATTTGAACATCTTTCCAGGTTGTCCTGTTTGATGTGTTGTGTATTTTAGAATGCTCCAGTGGTGCCAACAATGTATGTTTTGTATGTTCCTATGATGTCATTGTTATGCAAAGTGCTATTTTTGAAGCTTGAAAAATCCTACATCTTTTTGTTCAGAGAATGCGGCCAGGGCATGGTTGCAGAGCCCAGCTCCTGCACATGGGTGTGCTGCCAGCAGGGTATGGTGACAGGTGGAAGATGTTGGCTATGAAAGCGCACTACCGGGGGCCCTCATATCCCCCCACCCCAACAAACAAATCGAAAAGTTTACAAATGGTTCTGTTTTTTTTTTTTTAAACTTTGGTTTTATTGGCATTTTAAAGAATATAACAAGCAGGCTACATATGTGATCACCAGTTGTACACGATGCACTTGCCCAGCAAACAATACCGCCCCCCCCCTTCAAACCCCCCTCCCCCCACCCCTCGTTTTACCAATTCGAACCATGACATAGGGAGATTTGAACTTTTCTTTTGCGTCCATTACTTTGGTAGTGAGTGTGAGCGTCGGTGCTCTTTGGTGACTGACGGTCGACCGAATGTCCCCGGGCCGTGGGCGCCCATTCCGTCCCTAGGGTCCCTGGTACTGTTTGGTACAATCATTCGGCCTAGACCCCCTGAGCCCCGCTCAGCCCCCCATCAGGCATCAGTGCACATCCCATCCCCAGGCCTCCCTTAGCCCCTGCCAATTTTCAAGGAATGACCCAGAATCATTGTTCACCATGGCCGTTAGTTTGTCCATTAAAAACAAGTTTTTCAATTTCTTTAGCCAGTCAGCCTTGGACGGGGTCTCCGGGCTCTTCCATTTCTGTGCCAATGCCACTCTCCCCACCAGTAGCATCGTTTCCCACATTCTGGGGTACCTGTAGAGGTCCGAGGTCTCTGGCGGGAGGCCCAACAACACCGTCAGGGGGTCCTGGGGAAGCAGTTCCTCTGTGACCTCAGCCATCCAGCCCCTCACCTCTGCCCAGTACGCCTGCATCTCCGGGCAGTGCCACCACATGTGGCCTCGTGAGCCCCTCTGGCCGCAGCCCATCGGGCAATCGGGGGACACCGCCGTAAACATTTTAGACAGTTTCACAGGGTCCCTGTGCCATCCCTGCAAAATCTTAAAGTTATGTTCCATATCTGCCGTAAACAAATTACTGTGGAAAGCAATTTTGAAGATCCTCGCCCAGGCGTCTTCCGAAATCACCTCCCCTGCGAGATCGTTCCAATATGAGCGGAAGCCCCTCCGTTCTACCAAATTCACAATGTTGAGGATTCTATACATTCCGGAGACGGCTCCCTTTCTAGAGGTCGCCATATCTAGGAACTTCTCAAAGGGGGTCAGCTGCCTCTTCAAGTTCTCTCCCCATGATTGGTCGCCGAGTATTCCCTTCAGGCGTAGATACTCAAACACGGAAAGAGACCCCCGCCCAATGGCGTCCCTTAGGTCCTCATACGGCAGGAATTCCCCCTCCCGGAACAGCTGTCCCGCCCATTCTAGACCCGAATCAGACCATGCCTGTGCCTCGGAAAAACCCCTGTTACCTAATCTGAACGGGTGTCCCCAGAGAGAGGACATTGGGGATGGCCACGTCGCTAGGTGTGCCGTCTGGGGGGCCTCCCTCCAGACTGCCTAAAGAACGCCCAAGGTGGGATGGGATTTCAATCTGTTCGGGATGAACCTGTGTGGTGCCCAGAGAAGATCGCGTACCTTGAGGGGGTGAGCGTCCATGTCCTCCAGGTAAGACCAGTAGGTGCCCATCCCCTCCCTCATGTGCTCCAGGAGGACTCGCAACTGGGCAGCCCGGAAATAGAGCTGGAAGTCAGGCAAGCCGAACCCCCCCCTCCTCCCTCGGCAAGGTCAAAACCGCCCTAGCAGTCCTCGGGGTCCTGCCCTGCCAGATAAACTCTCGGACCGCATTCTGTAGTGTCCTCATGAAGTGGTCGTGAATGTTGGTTGGGAGAGAGGTAAAGAGATACAGCAGGCGCGGCAGCACGTTCATCTTCACTGCCGTCATGCGGCCGTACCAAGACAAGATCATAGAGCCCCACCTCCTGAGGTCCCTGGTAATGCTAGCCAGGGCCGGGTCATAGTTGGCGGGGGACAGTTGGGACAAGTCCCTGGTGAGGAGGACTCCCAGGTAGCGTATGGAAACCTTGCCCACTGTGATCCCATGAAATGTGCCCACGGGGTCCAGAGCCGGGTCATTTACCCGCATGGGGAGAAGGACCGATTTGGAAGCGTTAATCTTTAGCCCCGAGAAGTGCCCGAATGCGTTCACCAGGGACAGGAGGGGGGGAGGGAGGCGCCGGGGTCCACCAGGTATGCCAGGATGTCATCGGCGAATAGGGAGAGCTTAAATTCCACCTCGCCCCTCATTATCCCTCTGATCTCCGGGTGCGACCTCACCGCTATGGCCAAGGGTTCCATTGAAAGGATATACAACAGGGGGGACAGTGGACACCCCTGTCTCGTGCCCCGTGAGAGGGGGAAGGGGTCCGACAGCCTGCCGTTCACTTGTACCCTGGCCTTCGGGGCTCTATAAAGAGCCGTCACCCAACCCCTGATGTGTGCACCGAATCCCATTCTCTGGAGGAGTAGCTCCATATATCTCCATTCGACCCGGTCGAACGCTTTCTCCGAGTCCGGAGAGAGGAGGCTCGCGTCAAGCTCGGAGTTCTGGGCGTGGTGGATTAAGTTTATAGTTTTACGGATGTTGTCCGAGCCCTGCCTACCCCTTACAAACCCCACCTGGTCCCCATGGATCAGTGCCGGCAGAATCTTCTCCATCCGTTTCCCAATGATTTTGGCAAGGACCTTGACATCAATGTTTAGTAGGGATATAGGGCGGTATGAGGAACATTCAGTGGGGTCCTTACCTTCCTTGGGAAGGACGATAATTATGGCCTCCATCATGGAGTCCGGAAGGGTCCCCCCCCTCTAATACCGCATTGAAAACCTTAGCTAAGTGTGGGTCCAGAGTAGAGCGGTACCGTTTGTAGAAGGACACTGTGAAGCCATCCTCCCCGGGGGAGGTCCCCGCCTTCATCCCGCTAATTGCGTTACCCACCTCCTCCTCGGTCACCGGCCCCTCCAGTCCCTCGGCCATCTCCCCGGACAGGGCCGGTATCCGGACCGAGTTGAGAAACCCCTCTATCTCCTCGTCCCGCCCGTCACATTCCGAGGTATAAAGTTTTTCATAATATCGCCGGAAGGCCTCTCCTATGTGGGGAGTGTCATGGCCCATGGTCCCCTCCTCACTCCTCACTGCCTTTACCATTCTTTCCCTCTGGACCTCCCTCAGTTTCCAGGCTAGGATTCTGTCCGCTTTGTCCCCCTTTTGGTAATACTTCTGCTTGACCAGTTGGAGGCTTCGCTCCGTTTTGTGCAGGAGGAGGTCTCGCAGCTGGAGCCGATAATCGGTCAGCGATTCGAGCTGACCGTGATCCAAGGGGGCTGCTGAGGGCCCCACCGGTTGGAGTTGGGCAATTTTCCCCCTCAGGGCTTTCTCCTGGGCTTCCCTCACTCTTTTGGCCTGAGCGCTCATTTTAATGAGAAAGCCCCTTATTGTGGCCTTGAAGGCGTCCCATAGGGTGTGTGGGCCCACCTCGCCATTGTCATTAAATTCGAAGAATTCCGTAATAGCCTCCAACACCTCCTGGGCACGGACCTCATCTTTCAGCAGGGAGTCGTTACATCTCCATCGCCCTCTGCGGTCGCTTAGCCCGCCCCTTGCAATGGTGGTTCGAACCAGGTCATGGTCCGACCAGGGGACGGGGTCGACCTTGTGGCCCGAGACATACGAGTGCAGGGACTCGTCCACCAGGATGTAGTCAATTCTAGAAAAGGACGAGTGGGTGGACGAATAATATGTGTAGGAAGGAGTACCCGTTCCGGGGGAGGGGAGCGTGTCCACCAAGCCCAGCTCTGCGTTAACCATCCGGAAGGACCGGGCCATGTGGACATCCGTGGGCCTGGAAAGCTGAGGGCCAACACGCCTTCTGTCTAAGTCAGGGTCGATAACCATGTTGAAATCGCCTCCTACCACCAACCCCCCCCGGACAAAGAGCTTGAGTTTCTCCGCCACCCCCTCCCAAAACTGGGCCTGGCCCTCATTGGGACCGTATATCCCCGCCAGGGTGAGCGGGGAGCCCTGCAGGGATCCTCGTACCAGCAGGTATCGGCCTTCCGGGTCTTTCACTATTTCCTCTTTCACAAAGCCCACGTTTCTCCCCAGAAGGATAGCCACCCCCCTCTTCTTGGCCCTGTGGGACGCGCAGAACACCTCTCCTATACCTCCCCCCCCATCGTGGGTTCCTTCCCTCTTGCCCAATGAGTCTCTTGCAGGAAGAGGATATCAAGACCAGCCCTCCTGAATTCTCTAGAGACCAGGGACCTCTTCGTGGGGGTGTTCAGGCCCCGTACATTGAGAGTGCCCACTCCCAGGCCCGGCAGACCCTCAGCCGTTATCTAGCAACTTCACTCTCCGTGTCGACTCACCTACACTACCCTTGTTTGGATACTCCCATGGTTGGATCCTTTGCACCCCCCCCCTCCCGGAGGGCCTGTAACTATTCCCCAACTGCCCCCCGGACCCCCCCAAACTGAAACCCCCCAACTCCTGCGTTGACCCCCTCCCCCCTCCCCGGCGTCCAGCCAAATTGTCCCGCCATATCTGGCTTTTGGCCGAACCACCAGCCCGCTCCCCTAGCCGGGCCGATCGCTTTGGAAGCTGTTCCTCCTGGGCCCCCCAGGGCCCCACCCCTTCAATACATCCTGTATACTTGCTGTTCGTCGGGGTGTAGGAATCGGTACAACCACACGCACCGAACCGAGTTGTCCCAAACTGTATGCTGCGACCCCTTTCTCAGTCATCCGGGTCTCTCCGTTCCCCGTCTTTAGCTGGTGATGGCGTATTCATTTTTCTGAACTTTCGTGCGCCGGTTCGCCTCCTCCTTTCCCCCAACGGGCCGGGGCCACTAGGTCCAGCCCTCTCCGGCCCCGACGGGCCCCTCAGGGCATTCGAGTCCGTCGCATATTCCAGCAGGGCTCCCCGGATGTCCTCTTCCGTGACCAGGGTGGTTCTTTGGCCCATGTATTCGAACGTCAGGGAGAAGGGGTAGCCCCATCTATATCGCACTCCCTTCTCCTTGAGTAGCTGCGTGAGCGGGCGACACATTCTCCGCTTGGGTAACGTGTAGGCGGAAAGGTCTTGGAATATTGAGACCTGGGCATTGTTGTAGGTGATATCTCTGGCCTTCCTGGCTTCCTCCAGCACCTTCGTTTTCTCTGAGTAGTAGTGGAACCGGACCAGTATCGACCGGGGGCCCCCCGATCTGCCCCCCGCCCTGTGCACTCTGTCGAACGTAGGTTCCGTGGTCATCTCTTCGGCAAATAGGAGGGTGATAATGTCCCGCACTGCTCTGATGACGTCCCTCTCTGTCTCTAATTCCAGCTCCGGCACCCCGAAGATTCTGAGGTTATTCCTTCTCTCCCTGTTCTCAAAATCGTCCATCCGTGTAGTCCGGAAATGTGCCGGAAGGCTTCGCTGCCCTGCTGGTTCTGCAGCCGGGCGGGCCGCGTATCTTGACTTCCCGCGGCTCACGCGGGACTTGATCTCGGGCTTCCCGGGGTCTGCAGACTCCGTTCTTTGGCTTCGGGGGTGCCCGGGGGGTTGATCGGCCGGAAAATGCAGGTGGGCCTCCGGGGGGGTTTCAGGGGGGGGCTCAATACCCTCTGAAAGACCGGATCCGGCGGGAGCGATGCGATCAGGCAGCCATTGCCTGCGCGCCCCCTGGTGGCCTCTCCTGGTTCTGTTTTTAAATGCACTGGGGTGTCCTCTGGAGTGAAGGGTGCTGCCTGCTTGCAGGGGGCATTGTGTAAGAAGTAAGAGACGGTTATGACCTTGTGAGGAAGAGAGGGTGGGAGCGGGGAGGAGCGGGGAAGAGGTGGTGTGTGTGTTTGGGTTCCACTGATAGGCCAAAGTTGTTAAACACCTCTGCGTCCGTTCTCAGCTCGGGAGGGACAGGTGAAGGAATGTGCGGAGGCGGGAGACCTTCTGAGGGGGCAGATGAGGAGTGCAATCAAGTGAGAGGAGGGGCAAGGCAGGAAGGAACGAGAGGCTAGGAGGAGAAAGAAAGAACGAGAGAGAAAGAAAGAACGAGAGAGAACGAGAGAGAAAGAGAGAAAGAGAAAGAAATCATGAAATAGAAAGAGGAAGGAAGGAAGGAAGGAAGGAAGGAAGGAAGGAAGGAAGGAAGGAAGGAAAGTTATAGCATTTGCATAAACAGAACATCAAGACAGATCCGAGGGGCATCCTCCACACCGGACATACACTCAGGACATCAGTGGACAACCCGGCTGCAATACAAGTGCTAGTCTGTCCATAACATCACCACGAGTAACCAAAACTCCAGGCACATAGCGCCACCAGCAAAGGAGTATAACCGCCTGCATTTTACCCATTCCAGTGCCCATAGAATCCATACAAAAGCTCTGATCCTTGAGGCAAAGGGCAATACATGAACTCCCCATAAATCCTTCAACGCCAGGGGACGAACACCGTCCTAGTCGGACCTCCCGGCAACAGTACCGAACTATGATCAGCAAAGTCAGGGCACCAACTCTTCCACGCGCTCAGCCGTGGACCCACAGGTCTCAGTCAAAAATAAAACAACCCAAACCCAACGCATGAACATGGCAGGCGGCGCCGAAAACAAGGAAAAGAAAAGGGGGCCTATGGATGCATTCACAAACTGCCCCAATCAAGAACACTCCACTGAACCCACTGAAACACCCGACAATCCTCCCTCTGACCCCTCAACACAAAGTATGGCCCCATACATGGTGGCTATGGAAAAAGGATTTGCATCCATTAACGCCAAATTGGACGACATAGGTGACAACATCGCCTCCATCCGCACAGATATAAAAACACTCAACACAAGGGTCACAGAGGCGGAAGACAGGTTATCCACATTGGAAGACACAACAAGCTCCCAAAGCAAAACCATGGATAAGATTCAGAAAGATGTCAAGACCCTCCAAAGCAAATGTGAAGATTTAGAATCTAGATGAAGCCGGAATAACATAAGAGTGGTCGAGGTGGCAGAGCGCAAGTCTAATGTGCCCATGGAACAATTTCTGGAAGAGTTACTCCACTCACTATTCCCAGAAACACAATTCTCAAAACAATTCCTGACAGAAAGGGCACACCGGGTACCCGTTCCTCCACCCAAGCCCGGAGCACCACCAAGAACTATTATAGCTAGACTACTCAGCTATAGAGACCGGATCTTATCCTCCCCCTGGCAAGAGAACAAGGCCCAATGTCATTCGAGTCTAACTGAGTCCACATTTACCCGGATTTCTCAACGGGAGTCCAAACTGTCTGAAGATCCTTTGACCCCGTGAAAAAAACACTCAGAGAACGCAAAGTAATATATGCGATGTTGTTCCCCGCCAAGCTACGCATCCAGCATGCAGGTCAAACACAATTTTTTGAATCACCAGAGGACGCTATGGCATTTATCGAACACCATGCCAGAGCCACCCAACGAGACCTGATGCAAGTACCAAAACACAAGAAGGGCAATGATAGCCATAAAAGTCCAGAACACATTAAAGAACCGCACGTCGATCTACAAGACACTTAATGCTGTGGTGCAGTAACGGCGGGGGTCACACGAGCCCCCGCCTCCACCAAAGTCAAAAGTTTTTTTGCTTGCAAGTTGCATATGGTTATGAGGGATACAACGCCCGATTTGGGGGGAAGGTGAGGGTGGGGGGAGGTTAAGTCACTGGCCAGTTGCCAGTACAGGACAAAGTTATGTCGTCCAAATGTTCATAGAGTTAATAAATGTTGTTACAAAAAAATGAAAACCCTGGCATGGGTGCAACGGGAAGAAGACTACCATAAACTGAACGAAACAGAAGCCATAATACAATCACCCCACGAATGGTACACCAACAGATGACCAGTAACACCAGACTACTAAAGTGGAACGTGAGGGGGCTTCTGAATCCTATCAAAGTCAGGAAAATAATCGCATACGCCAATACACACAGAATCGACATCCTTCTGCTACAGGAAACGCCCATCACGGAACGAATGACCAATTAATTTGCCCGCGCCTGGGGTCCATAGGTCTTCACAACAAACTACTTGTCACAATCACAGGGAGTACTAACATTGATATCACAGAAGACTGGGACTCCTAGCAAAAAAAAACTAAATTAGATACAGATGGAAGATTTGTAATAATATGGGGCTCCCTACACGGGTAAGAACTGCTCATTGTGAACACTTATGGCCCTAATGTCGACACACCAGAATTTTACCAACAGATAGTGTCCCTGATATCTCTGACCGCAGAAACAAGAATAAAATGGGGAGGAGACTTAAATACCATTCTAGACCCCTTGCTCGACAAGACATCCACAACGCTGCGGACAAATTCAGCACTCGCCATAAAGCAAGCCATGTCATCCTTACCGCTTGCTGACGCCTGGAGAGAAATGCACCCTGACACCATGGACTATACGTTTCACTCGTACGTCCATGGGTCGAGCTCCAGAATTGACTACTGACTCTGCTCCACCAACTACACCCCAAGTCTAAAGGAATGCATCATACTGCCTAGAACACTTTCGGAGCACTCACCAGTGGTACTTGAAATCCAGATTGGGCCTCCCACACCAGAGCACCAACTATGGCGAATGCCGCCAGACCTTATACGAGATGCCTCACTACATGAAACTCTACGAATCGAGGTGCAAGACTACTTCGACCGGAACCTAACCGCGTTGAAATCACACCAAATAGTCTGGGAATCCTTTAAGGCCTGGCTAAGAGGGCACCTAATCTCCAGGGTGCATGGCACGCTTAAAGAAATATGTAACTAACTAACCCTAACAGAAGGACACATTAAAGAATCCAAAACAGAATATACAAAAACCCCAGAACCAGCCACATTAGCCAGAATGCATGAAGCCCTTACTAAATTCACAACACTAGCAGAACAGGAGGTGTGGTATACAACGCAGCCAAAGCTAGGCGGTATGGAGAGGGCAATAAATCCGGCAAACATCTGGTTAACATCATCAAGACAGAACTGGGACACAGACAAATCACCAGCATCACGGACGATCAAGGTATAACCCATGTAGACCACCGAGAAGTGAATGAGATGTTCTGAGAATTCTACACAAATGCAGACCAAGTAACAGCAGATGACCTGCAAGAGTACCCAAACTCCTTTCCACTCCCCAGACTCACTGGAGAAGAAAGTGCCACCATCGATTTGCCACTAATCTAAGAGTCATAAAGAACAAGGACATGAGATATCCATTGGGATACCATCCTCTAACAGAACATGCAAATGAACCGACAAAAGAAATAACGTTTTTTGAAATTGAAAATGTAACTAAACCACGGAGAGGAGGAAATGTGGAGAAAATCCTCAGATCCAGAGAAGCATACTGGATCTGCAATTTGGACAGTTGCCATACGGGCCTAAACACGGATACAGAATTAATTCATCTTCTTTAATTGTTCAGCCTGAGAGGACATCTGAAATACAAATTATTAAATGTTTATGTTAGCCGTTTCAATGTATAAGCTAACTAATAATGCATGCTAATCAAATTTGTAAGCACTTACTATTAGACAAAACAGCCAAACATATATAGCAATTTACACAATTTAGAAATGTTGCAACACACACCTATACAACAATATAAAATATATAATTTGTTCCCGTCCTAAAAAGGCACTCACAATTTAAAATAATTAGTCAAAATGGGTAATGAAATAACAAAAGTTAAAACATTAATAACTGACAGAACCGGGCGTAATTAATATTACTAAATAAAAAAAGAATCAGCAAAACCTCAACAAACGAAAGTAAATGCTCCAAATCTAAGATGGAGGACTCGCGGTCATGTGACAACCACTATCACGTGACTGCGCTTCCAAACAAGCATTTTATACGGCTAGAAACCAAGCAGAATGCAGGTTATCAAGCCGGCAGAACCCGCACCCGAAAGGTTCTTCAGCAGCAGAGTAGGATCCTCTGCAACAGAAAAAGGTAAGCCCACTAGAGCTTACCCATACAAGCTTAAAACGACAAAATATTGAATTAGAACCCTTAATGCTAGCTGTAAGACGAACATAAGAAACAATGACGTACCATGATATCACAGTGTTTCGTTTTGCTCTATTTTTACAGTCTTTCGAAATCGGAAAACAGAGGAAGCGGGGGAAAAATATAAAACGCTTTACAAAGCCAATCTTCAAAACATATTCTGGCCGCAGAATATCTCAAAAGTGAGTGCCTCTTTCTCCTTACTATTCACCTAATTTATTAACAACACTAGGAGCTATTCACAAACACGATCAGTCCAGTCACATACTACCTCAAAAATCAATGGCATTCTGAGCACTAATTTGCTAAAATAAAATGTACTGCTTTCAAGCAAAAGGTTTTAGAAAACCTATAAAGCAAGTGCCTGCAATACACTAGAGAGCAATACAGTAAAAATTGTTAACCTTTTATTTTCAGATTAAATTGGACATTCATTCAGCTGACAATAGGCTTCTCCTGTTTTTTGAGCTGCTAAAAGGTGCTCTATTCCCTCCTGATGAACTGTCTGAACGCTAAAGACAGTGAAACATGTGTCGAGGGCATTTATTAAAGAGCATTTGACAACTTTGACAATAAACAAAAAAACTATGAACAAATAACACTATTTGGATTCCTCTTTATTATTTATTTTCAACAAATCAGCACGCTGAGGGCACAATTTGCCAGGTTTTTGTCCTTTCTTTGAAAAAGACCACCTATTGAATTCAGTGACCAACTAGCCCCACAACTCCTGGAGGTATGGGAGGAATCCCTTGAATCTGGAACGCTCCCTCCTACAATGAGAGAAGCCATTATCACAGTCCTGCTAAAACCAAACAAGCCCGCACACTCTCCGTCATCATACAGACCAATTTCCCTCATCAACGTCGATGCAAATATCTTCACCAAGGCCCTAACCAACAAACTGAACCCCTATATGACCAAACTGGTGCACCTGGACCAATCAGGATTCATTCCTGGGCGCTCCACTGCCCTGAACCTCAGGCGCTTCTTTGCCATCACCTCCCAACTAGACCACCGGGCACAGATGGTGGCAGTCACACTAGACGCAGAAAAAGCATTCGACTCTGTCTCGTAGAGGTTCATGTTTGGAATCATGAAGAAGATGGGGTTCGGCGCAGGCTTCCTCCGCTTCATAAAAATACTATACAACAACCCTACGGCCAAAATAAGAACCAACAAAACACTGTCGCCCACCTTCACACTACAAAGAGGAACCAGACAGGGATGTCCACCCTCCCCAGTGATATTCGCACTGACGATAAAGGGAATGGCCGCCTGAAGAGGTATTCGTATAATGGGATCCCTGGAGTTCATCACCCTTTATGCGGACGATACGATGCTATACATCAGGAACTCAGACATCCATCTTGCCCCGTGTTGTGAGATATAGCTAAATTCACCAAACATTCCGGATATAAAATCAACCAAGCCAAGTCTGAAATAATCCCATTGAGCGTCTCCACTATCCAGACCGTAGCCATGGAGGGCCTACGTTGGTCTCCCACCACTGCAAGATATCTGGGCATCATAATAGCGCCGGACATACGAACCTTGTTTGCCAATAACTACGCCCCCTATCTCACGCAGTTGGAGAGCAAACTCAATGCATGGACCAGGCTGCCGCTACTGAAGAAGTTTGTAGTACCAAAACTTCTATACCTATTCAACGGAATCCCGATCTGGCCGGGTAGGAAGTTCTTTGACACACTGCAAAAACTCACCACACACTTTTTCTGGGCAGGACAGAGTCCCAGAATGAGCTGGTCCAAACTATGTGAAAATGACGACACTAGCGGCCTGGCAGCTCCAGATTTTCAACTATACTATTACTCGGCACAGGCACACTTTGCAAAATACTGGTCCAATACTGTAGAAAAATGTGCACACATAAATTCAGAAAAATTCGCTGCGTCTCCCATAGAACTCCGCAGTATGATGTTTGCCAAGGCACCTAGAGGAAAAAACACTAGTCAACCCAATGGAATCGACAGTCCGAGTGTGGGCACAGATCCTTTGAAGAGTAGGATTCAAAATGTCATACTGGCCACACTCGCCCCTATGGCACTACCCAGGGCTGGAACCTACAATGGACCGCACTATACAAACAGCCTGGGACCCTGGAAAACAAGCCAAAGTTGGAGACCTCTTCCAGGAGGGTCGCTTCCTCAAGCTGTCAGAAATCCAAAACTGGACAGGAAAAGGCCTATCCACAACTCTGCATTGCCAATGGTTAAAAGCCTCCTGCAAGAAGAAATGGCCGACCTTCCCAGAGGCACCCCCTACCCACAAGTTCCTTACGGAAATCCTCACTGAAGAAGGCTTCACGGGCAGAGTTTCCACGTTATACAGAATAACACAGGCCAACACACCATCCAAGAATGATATAAAAACTAAATGGGAGAAAGACCTAAATATTCAGATTGAAGAGCAACAATGGACAACAATGGACAAACTATTGCAGATACACTAAAACCATCTCCCTCTTAGACTCATCCAATTCAAAATCCTGAATCATCTACACAACACCCCCAAACAAATCTCCAAGTACGACCCCTCCAAGCCACAGACATGCCCTAAATGCGGCTCACCCGAGGCCACACCCTTGCATATGTATTGGGAATGTCCTCCAATTAAACACTATTGGAACAAAGTGGCAAAGACAATGAACTCGATCTTAAACACAAACATTACTGCCACCCCGTTAAAGTACCTACGGGGAGACATAGGGAAGGGGCCGACCAAGACCCGCAGACTGTTCACAGTGGGGGGAGCAGTAGCCAAACGGCACATCCTCAGAAAATGGAAAGCAAATGACCCCCCAACACACCAGTGCTGGATGCAAGACTTGATCAGCACACAAGAATGTGAAGAAACTTACGTTAGAGGGGTCCAGCCCACCTCGAGACCCAAAGACGTATGGGCCCCCCTCAGATCATACTTAATGTCGGAGGAAGACAAGACAAGGGACATGAAGACTGGAACCCCTCCATAAAGTGATCTATTAAGCTCCACCTATTTCCCTATCTCCCCCTTGCCCCCTAATACATCCCCAATGTTGTATATGCTGTCGCACTATATACCTATGAAATGACTGACAATGCATTGTTTTAAGTAAAATAAGATCTTCCCGCAATGTCAACATGCTTGTATTAAAGTTAAAAAAAAATCAAGTCCAAGTATAAGGACAACAAATTAGTAGAATTCCAAGTAAAGGAAAAGTCAGGAAGCTAGCATACAAACTCAATGATTGTTCAACCAATGGATGTGTAGAATGGTTGATTTGAGTGTTGTTACAATGCTAATTAAATCTCAACCAAGTAATTTTGCCTAGACATTGTTTCCTGGAAATAGGGATGTTATCGCAGTCCTGAACCCCCCTCTGCCAGCTTGATTGCTTGTCAGCAGCAGCCTAATGATATGGGTCAGTATCAGAGCAGCCACATCTAAGGAAGGGAAAGAGTGAGCTCTTCATTCCCACTATCTGGTCAAATCTTGAGTGATCCCGGTGATGGCCCGTCTTGTATGGGTTGTTCATTTTTGCTCAGGCTGGGACCAGAGTTACCAAGTCCACTTAAACAATTGGACACCAGGCAGACAATCCTTAAATTAGTGGTGTTTGGTTTTCTGGTAGACCTTCCTCCCGTCCTGCTCCGCCCCTCCATCCTCCGATACAAGAACACACGGGACCTGCAAGGTTTATACACCATGAGTACAGCTGGGAAGCAAAACAAGAATTGCCTAAGAAGTTACATTTTCCCCCTTGTACAAAAAGATCTTCATAATTAAGGCGAGGTTCTTGCATGGGTGTCTGTTAAACATGAGACCTCACAACCAAAAAATAAATGATTGGGTCCTTCCTTCATTAATGGTTCAATGACCCTCCCCCCTTTTTAAGTAAACGTTTTTTATGGCTGTCACCATCTAGAACAAGCATGGATGGGCAGTCCCTGCAAAACACGAACCCCTAGATTTTGCACAGGTTCCCAAAGTATTAGTATGGGTCTAATAGCCATTGGGAATGAGCACCAATGTCACAAGATGCGTCATCACAAAAAGTGACAGAACAGCAAGACAATACACCTCAGTAGGCCACGTTTAGTAAAGAGTAAATAGAGTGCAAATTTGTAGAACGCAAGTTCATTGTATGCAAAAGAAAAGAATGAGAAGCTACATTGAAGGACAATGTGCATTGTTCTCTGCAGTGTACTTTTTCTTCAACGTGCATTCCTTACTTTTGTGAGCATACATTTTATTGTACGTATTCATTTACTTTTATTCCTTCCTCTCTCCATCAAATAGTGCATCTCCCTCTACTTCATTGACATTTTCTCTATTTGCATTCCTTCCTCTCGATGTTACAACCCCCACTGCATCCATCGCACATTTAGTCCATGTAGGCCTTCATTTTTCCTTCATATATTTTTACATTTTATTTCTGTCACTTCTCTGCCTTCCACTCGCCATCATATAATTTGCCTCTTAGCCACTGCACCTTTACTTGTATTTATAGTCATACCTCTCTCCCAATCATATTTTATTCGTAGTAAGGTGGGATACCTTTCATCAGTGTTTCAGGTGACAGGTGGTCCTGTCCCTTTTCCACACCCCTGAACCCCTCTAAATTTGATAACACCCCAAAAAATGTAATTTCAGCCCCAAACCATTTTATATAAAATTGATAAGAACCTAGATATGGGGTATAAATAGAAGATGTAGTTGACCCCTATACATGTAATTGAACCTCAAAAAATGTGATGAACCCCAAATTTTTTCAATATATTTTATATTAATTTCATATAAATTTGATGTAAAACTGAGAACCACCCTGTGGTCCTGTGGTATTGCGTAAACAGAGCTGTATCAGAATTCCTATACAATTAATTGCATCCAGAAAAAAGGAAAGGAAAAAAAACAAAATCACAAAAAAAAAATATCACACATGATGGAATGGAGGGAGGGGGTAAATTGCTGGAGATTAAGGGTCTGTTTTATATTTGATATAAAATATAACTTTCATAGCACCCCACTTTAGTGTTTAAACAGATGACGTGATAAAGCAAATCAATACATTTGATAGGAATACCAATGTGTTGTGATGTACATAGCTTTTGCTTTTAAAATGTTCCATGGTTAAAAGTAGGACAGGCCCAATTGTTACAAAACGTCTTGTGCACATGAGAAATTAGAAGCAATTTGTGAATGCGCAAATTGTGTAAGATTCACAAAGCAAAAAGAGGTTAAGATATGCATGCCACTCACATGATCGTAAAAAGGTCCCGGGATATGGTGGAGTAAACAACAAGTTGCCTGAACTTGCATATTCAGGATGAACACAGATTGTAATTGGTTATTAAGCGTGGACTTGGGGAATCAAACGTGTTGCTCTGCGTCGTCTTGCTTCCATGGCGAGTGCATTGCCCCTGAGCTATACTCTCTAACAGCATGCTCTCAACACACTGTTTCTTTGTTTGATATTGCATTTCGAGTCGACCCTTAACATGTGTGGATGTATTTGCAATGGAAGAATGTGCTGCAACATTCACACAGGCTATGAATAAGATGTCATGTTGCAACAAGTCCTACACGCAGCAGTGGGCAACAATTATGTGCTCATTTGGTTGCCTTCAGCGATCAGCTTACTGGAGGCGACGACGTAAGAAAAAATGGACGAGGCGCACAAATAACGGGGCAGCGTCCTTCTCCTTCCGCCCTGGGTAAGGGGGGAGGAGTGCGGGCAAGCCCGCGAAAAACAAGAGGCTGGAAGCCGGCCAAACTGACAAGAATGCCTGCGATAGGAAACAAAAGAAAGAGGCGGGGCAGGGGGCTTATAAGCCGCTGGGCTGCTGGAGTATTGCAGCACAAAGATGCCGGTTGAACAGAGGAGGCGGCAGCAGTTTAGTTTTTTTCCATTTGCTCAAGAACAATTTGAAGAAAGAGGGAGCTGTCGAGCAGGTGTGGAGCAGCGTTGGGGCGTTTGGATTCTGAGGCGGGAGAAGTCTGAGATGCAGCAGCGGTGCGTGTGCATTTGGGGCCACCGCAAAGATAGAGGTGCCTACCTGGGAGCCTGCATCTTTGAAGGTACTGGCGGCAGTTGTTGCGGGCCCCCAGACATTGCGATGGAGGTACCAGGAGGTTCGCAGGACCCACTGAACGAAGCAACATGGACGGAGAGGAGCCGGCGTGGTGACCAGCGCACTTCAGCCGAGTCGGGGTGCCCGGAGTGGCTGGTGAGTGAAGGGATTGGAGAGTAGGAAAGGCAGTGCACGGCGAACCGCCCGCGCTCCGCATCACGGATGCACCGCTTTGCATCTGGGCTGCTGCAGGGGGAAAATACTTGCTAAAACATTGGCGATCAGACAGGCACGTTTACTTGGCAAACATTGTGCATCAGCAGGCAGTCTCCGCTAGTGGGGAGGCATTTTCGAAGGGGGAGGCATTCTAAAAGGAGGAGCATTGACCACAAGCAGATAAGTCTACAGGCTAGTTTTGACTGATGACTCTTTGAACGCAATGTGAGCAAGGGCCAATGGTGCAGTGCTGATAGAGAGATCTGGGCAGTGAATAGGGAAGGCTGCATTCATTCGCAGTGCATGTGCTTGGAGGCTGCTGCAAAAGCCAAAAACACAGCTGCTACGATGTCCATGCAAGGCGGAACACCACCTGGGGTCTGCTGCCCCGACAAAGACATGGAGCAATTCATCATGATGGCACGGATGGCACCTGCCAAGCATGGATCGAATTGGCTGCAGAGGGTGGCAAAACAGCTTGATGGGGAAACGGCTGGGACATGCAACAGGTCACAATCCCCATTGCTGTTTACAAATTTCCTAGAGGAGGCCAGGAAGGAGATTTAAACCATTGAAAAAGAAGAAGAAAGTGGGCCCAATGAGGAGGAGGAACCGGCAACAAAGAGGAAGAGGACAACCAAGCCTAAGGCCATTAGGCAGCAGGCAGAGGCTGCTAAAAAATTAAAAGCAGCTGGGGTGAAAGACAGGGGGAGAGAGCAGGGGCCTATTGCCAATCTGGCGGCCTTACCTGGGGAGGTTCCAAGGTGTAGCAGCAGTGCACCCAGCATGCATGTGGGCAGTTCGGAGGCAGTGGCAGCAGAGGAACCTGTATCCTTGGAACAGTTTAAAGGTATGTTTATGCAGTGCTTGAAAGCAAGGAGAAGTTGGGGATATGGTCAAATGTTGTGCTGAAATGTCAATGCATTTAATGAGGTGGGAAGGAATACTGAGGCTGTGCATCAGCAAGGGGAAGTTCAGAGGCTGGGTGGCTTGAGGGAGGCTGTGAGCCCCACGATCCTGAGCCAAGCCACCTCACTGCCCAGGGAACTGTTCCTGGGGGAGGGCAGCCAGCTGCAGCAGGCGATCTCAACACCGGCAGGCAGCCAAGCGCAGGGTATTGTGTAGGGTAATGCCACGCAGCACGGGAGGGCGATGCCGGGTTTTGCTCCAGTACAGGCAGAGGGGAACTCTTTAGCATAGCACATTCCTTTGGCCTGCAAGAAGGGGATTTGTCAGAAGGAGTATTTTTAGATCTTTTCCTTTCCTGATATGGAGCCTGTGAGGATGGGTTTATGCAAATTGTCAGAGAAGGACAGGGAGAAGGCCACGATAGAGGAGAGCATCCACAATTGGTTGGCAGCCTTCAGGATGCTGGAATCCATTATGATAGAAAAGTTCCCACAGGATACCCTGGCATTATTTGCATATGAGCAGTACGTCCATACCGCATACCTGACCTATGCCGGCGATGCTTGGTTAAAGTATGACAGGGGTTTTAGGCAAAAAATGCAGATTTGGCCTGCAATATCGTGGGATGAGGTGGATGTCAGGGGTTACATTGAGAAAATGGTGCCATAAAGGGAGACAGGGGACAAGGTCCAGGACGAGAAGCTGTATTATAAAAGGGAGAGATGGTTTTATGGGGACAGGAACAGGAGATCCTTTCGCGGGAACTCCTCCTGGAATGGTTGACCCAGTTATCAGCAGGGGGAGCAAGCGGTTTTCTAGAGGTTTGAGCAGGGGCATTGCCCCTTTGGCAAAATCTGCAGATTCAAGCACACAGGTGGCAATGGCGCAGGGAATCACAGCACGTCTGCAGACGAGGGAAAGCAGAGGGATAGTGCAAAAACCAAAGAAAAGGATACTCATGCATAAACTGATTCCATTCTTGAATACATATACCACAATAGCGCGGATTCTAAATTGCTTTGGGAAAGTTTCAGGTGGGGGTTTAGAATCCCTTACAAAGGGGCAGCAGGAATCAGGGAAGCAGATCATTATAAATCAGCTGTGAGAATGCCAGAGGTTGTGGCACAGAAGATTGCTAAAGAGATCAAGCTGGGTAGGGTGGCAGGCCCATTCACTACCCCGCTATTGGAGAACTTTGTAGTGTCACCGCAGGGCCTGGTACCAAAAAGTGAGGGGCAGTTTTGCCTCATACATCACCTTTCCTTCCCCGAAAGTGGGTCGGTGAACGCTGGCATAGCCGAGGAGAGTTGCAGTGTTCATTATTCTTCATTTGAGGATGCTTTAGAGCTAGTAATGGCCTCGGGAGAGGCACTTTGGCATTAGCCTGAAGGCTGACTCAATGTCTGCCTCCCCCATCAATTAGCAAGGAAAGCAACCATTTGCTGGGTTTCAAAGTAAAGGACTTCTACGACAAGTACTTACCAATAGGTTGCACTATCTCTTGTGCTTATTTTGAAAAATTCAGTACCTTTCTTGACTGCATTGAAGCAAAGGGCTCGGGCGGGATGGTAATGCATTACCTTGACGACTTTTTGTTCATTGAGAAAGAAGGGACAGATGATTGTGGGGCGCTCATGAGCAGGTTTCAGGCACTGACGGATGAGATCAGGGTCCCCTTGGTGAAGAGGAAGACAGTGGGCCCACTCACGAGGCTTACATTCCAGGGAATAGAGATAGACTCAGTGGAAGGGAAGTGTAGATTGCCGAAGGACAAAGTGGTGAAGCTTAAAGAAACAATCAGGCAATTACGGGGCAGGAGTAAGGCCACCCTCAGGGAGCTGCAATCATTGGCGGGGAACTTGAACTTTGCGGTTAAGGTGATCCTGGCAGGGAAAGAGTTCACCAGGAGCATTGAACTCAAGACTGCAACATGCTACCCAGCACGTGCGGCTGTGGGCGTTGGTTAAAGAGGATCTCAAAATGTCGGATGGTTTCAATTGGGTACTACTTTGGTGGGAGTAGTGGGCTATGAGCGAGGAACACAAGCTGACTCTTCAGGCTCACACGGATTTGGGGCTATCTGGGGAGTATCTGGTGCGGGAAGGCCTGGCCGGCAGCATGGCATCAGGAGGAAATTACCAAGGACATCACTTTGCTACAGCTGTTTCCTATTGTGGTTGCTTTCAAGCTTTGGGGAAAGTCATTAGCAAATAGGAGGGTGATTCTGTGGTCAGATAACCTAGCAGTGGTTCAAATCATTAATCAGGGGACATCCAGCAATTTGAGGGTGCTGAGATTAATGAGGGAGCTGACGACAAGCTTGCTCAAATTGAACTCCGAGGTAAGAGCTCGACACATTCCAGGAGTTAAGAACGTGGCAGCTGAATCTCTCTCTCGTTTGCAGTGGGAGAAATTCCGGGGGAACTGTCCAGTGGCAAGCGAGAGGATGACCCCGTTTAATGCACAGTGGTGGGGCATGATTGGGGAAATCTGAGCTCACTGATCCACACGGCTCTGGCCCCGGGTACAGCTAGGAGATACAGGGGGTGCTGAGAGCATTTCCTGGCCTTTCAAGAAAAAAATTTGATGGATCCCCAAAAGGGGAGCGCCAGTACACAGCTCTGTCGGATGGGGATGGTGGTCTGGGAAAACCAGATCCAGAATGTCCTACCGTTTGGCAGCAATAGCGCATTACTACAAACTAGGGCGAAAGCCTGATCCCACCAAGGAGCATTACATCGTAATGGCAATGAAAGGATGGGCTAAGCAAACTGAGAAAAAGCTTGATGCGAGGCAGCCCATTGATATTGTTAAATTGCACAGTTTAATAGAAACTCTGCGCAAGATTTGCTGCAGCGGGGGGTGAGGGGGGGAGAGGTTCTTGTTCATGTCAGCCTTTACTTTGGCCTTTTTTGGAGCCTTCAGAGTCAGCGAGCTGGTACCTGAGAATAGGAGGGACGGGGCTCTGGGTTTTTAAGGCTGGAAGATGTGCAATTATCAAGGGAGCGGGTGTGCATTCATTTAAGAATATCTAAGACTGATCAGAAGGAGAAAGGGAGAATGGGCCTCCTTTATAGAATACAGGGGCGCTTAGTGTGTCCAGTAGCAGGACTGTCATCTTACCTACAGGAGAGGAAACAGGCGGTGCAGGGTTGCCTCTATTCTTGCACAGAGATGGGTCAGCGCTGAGCAGGTTCCAGTTCAGGAGCGTGATGGACATGGCTTTGAAAGGGATTGGTGTGACTGGAGGGGTGTTTGGAACACACTCTTAGAATCGGGGCGGCTACGTCAGCAGCCGAGCTGGGCATGGGGCCCGAGGCAATCTTGAGAATCAGGGATTGGAAGTCGAGCTGTTTTAGGAGGTACATAAGGCTGGACAAGATGTAATATTAATGTATCTCCTTCTCATCTCCCTCCGATTAACAGCAGCACGAAGAGGAGATGATCCCTTTGAGTAGTGGGTCATTCTTTTGTGACTAGGGCAGGGGCCAAATGGATGGCAGAAATAGAGAATGACCGCTTGTGATTATCGGATCTGGTGGCTTGGGGTGTCCGGGATGAGATTGGGCTCAGTTACAGGGGCACATGGACAAGCTGTTGGGTAGGCACCACAGGCCCAAGGTATTGATCATCCATCTGAGCGGCAATGACCTGACAAGCTTGGGCAGGGGGTCATTGAGGGAAATGATGTGCACCTTAAAGGAATTGCCCTCTCAGTTGGGCGAGACAGAGATCACCTGGTCCAAGATCATTCCGAGCCAGGAATGGAGGGGCGCTGAAAGTCATTCGGCAGTTGAGAAGTCAAGGAGGAAATTAAATCGGGCAATGTCCAAGTTCTGCAGGGGCAGAGGTTTCATGCAGGTCAGGCATGGTCTGATCAATTTAAAATCGCCATAATACTATGCAAAGGACTGTGTGCATTTGTCATCAGCAGGCATGGATCTGTTCTTTTGGAATCTGTCCACGAAACTGCTGGAATTATAAGAGGAGGAAGGGCGAGCCACGATGGCCGTGGACCCACCTTTGGCATGGCAGTGTTCCGTGAGACCAGTAGCAATATACAGACTAACGAGCGATGGAAAAGCGGGAAGGTTTTTCGCTCTTCTCGCGATCTGCGCCCCTTGGAGGCCTAAGTGGCAAGGGCGCTGGAGGTATCAATGAGGGCTCGGCTTCCTCTGACAAAACAGCACTCCTCCAGCCCAGGAACACCTGCAGGGGCAGTCGGGGCTCAGACAGGAAAGGTTGGAGGAGCTTTTGCCTACAGTGGACTTGATTCGGAAAGGGGGAAGCAGGGTTTGGACACAGAACAGTCGGCTGGTCGCCGCACCTTCAGAACTATTTTCACAAAGTTTGGTTTGCAGTGTTTTGAATCTGGTAGTTAGTAACAATGTTGTGAAAATAAATCTGTGGCCTTTTATGCCAACAAAAAAAAATTACTCATTCTGCACCTTTATTCCTTGGTGGGGGTATCAAGGGTGGCGAATGGAATGAGTAAACGTGTTGGTACTAGTATGGACAAATGCCCAGGTTATAAACATGTGCATATTGCATCAAACCCATTTTTCCCCACGGGTGTGTTTTTTGGAGAGGGTGGCTGGAAGCATGCTTTTTCACTTTTACCACGCTTTGCCCTTCATATATCAGTGTTTAAACTGCCAATAGCTTCAACATCAACCCATCGTTGTGTATCTATGTACAACTGCTCGGTATTTGGATTTATTATGCCCTGCTGCCATGGTCTCCTAATCATCCAGACGCCTATGCCGGGAGTCCTTTTCAGGACGCCCTGCCAATTGAGAACCTGGAAGATTACCAGTAAGAGACCCTGTGTGTCAACATGTAGTGGAATGATTTAACATTCCGTCCCAAAATGTGCATGCAGTGTTTCACTGCACGTGCTTACAGCCACAAAACAGAAGGTGAGTTGTATCAGACAAAAACAACAGAGGTGGGAACGCCACTGTTCAATTATTCAAAGTGCTTGTTTTACCATTTAAAAAACACACTTTGGCAATTTGGGCAGATAGCGACGCAATTGAAGGACTGGGTGGGGTGAATTTTACTCAGAAATGTTTTTGTCCCAATTAGACATATTCATGAGCATACATCGATCACAAAAAAGAATCCAATGCATCTTACATTAGTTTTTCTCACATTTACAAATGTGAAACTGACAAGCCGGGTACCACCATCTTGTGCTAAACTTAGCTGTTGATCCACCGCCCTATGTTCAAATGCCCGCGCAGCAGTAATTCAATCACCCGCCATTCAAGCTGACATCACGACACCCCCTTTCACAACATCGATGCACGTCTCATTTCAACCTCCTCTGTGCACAATCTATTGTCTCCATGGAAATGTCAAGATGCCCTTACCTTGATAACTATCAATAAACCCTTTCTGATCAAACATTGGAGGTTCTTGCTCCTTAGTGTCAGTCTATTTCATTCCGAGCCTCCCCGACTTATTTTTGCACTGTTCAACTAGCTACCAAATGCGACGTACTGAGAACAGGTACTTACACTACCCAAAATGAATTAACTTCGTAATCTATTTTATATTACGTACAAATGTATTTCAGCAAATCATATTACAATTCTATATTTACATGTGTCAATGCAAAATTTAAAAGTATGTGCCTATTATTCTTGTCTTTGCCCCTATGGTTTTTTGTAAAATGACTGTTTCGTCTCTTATTTTTCTTTTACATTGCATTTTAAGGTAACACCTCATTTCATTACAAAGAAAACGTATTTATTTTTCTCACTGTTCATTGTATATTTCAATATTCAGGTACTGTGGCAAAATTTCAGCCCCATCTCCAAGAGCCTAAATATTCAGAGGAAGAAATGGTTGAAAAGGAAAGAAGCCAAAATGATGGGGAATCAGATGAAAGTCGTGACGATCAATCACCAGAGCCTGATCCCAGTCACATGGAAGACGGTTCCACCTGGTGTACCCAAGTAGTGTACGGGGCCCCCTTTCATGCACATCAAAATGTTAACATGTGGGAATTCCCCCTGCTTCAGGTCTTAGTCCCTCCCCCTTTTGATAGGGTTTTGATATAAAGTGAATATACATTTTATATAAAAATGTGTATACACATTGGAGCAACCTGTGGTGGTGTTGCCTGGAAGACTTTTGAGGGTGAAGTGAGCTCTGGAAACAGGGACTGTGAACCTAGGGTTTTGCAGAGTGACACAGTGATGACGCCGGAGAGGGGTTTGGCCTTTAATGTTATATGAACCATATATACATTCTATATATATTATAGATGAAGATATAATTTTATAATTCTAGTAACACTAGCCCTTAAAGCTAACTCTGTAGCCCGTAACATTAAACTTGGATTAATCTTTAATATCGAGTGTAAATAGAGGCTGGCATGCCAGACCTATGTAATTTCGCTTTCCAAGCAAAGTGGTTTATAGCTGTTCTTCTTGGAGGGATCTCTCCAAGAAGAACAGCTCAGCCGGGACTGTAACAGCCATAGGTTATTCCAATACTCAACACTGGGATGCAACAGGAAAATTCAAACCACAAGGGGGCTCGACGAGGGGCAACACCCCCCATTTTACAACCCATATCTTGCCCTGATAAAGAGGTCAAAACACAGATCGGCGGACCACCACAAGACTATGTCTATTCTGTAATAGAAATGTCACTGTAAAACACAGTATTTAGCGTGGGAATCAATTTATACACAGGATTCTCAAATTTAGGAACTGCGAGGTAACCAGGATTGTCCCTCTATTCTTAAAATAGAGGAATTATCAAAATCGGTTACAAATCTAGGTAAAGAGTAGGGAAGAACTCCTAACCATTTTGACAGAAATCAACTCCTCTTTGGTTTACTAAAAGGATATTGAACAACGTAAGGAACTGAGGTTTAGACAGGATACATTGGATTACTCACAAGACATTGTTTAAACCTGGCAGGAGTATTATCAGAATATCAGACCAGCGCAGGGCCCTAGACCGCAACCCAAAGTACCTAGACAATAAAGCAATATCAGCAGTGAAACACCAGCCAGTGGGGACGAAACCAGACTTATCAATACAAGTAACTTAATCAGAGGGGCGTCGGGTAATCTACCCAATACACTGATTTACAACTTGCTACCTGCCTCTCCATCAGCAGTAGCTGCAGTTTCTTTTTTAGATAGAAGAAAACAAGAAGAAGCCACAAGAAACCTACGGTCGAAAAACAAACAGGGGAGCAATTGGTAGTTAATATCTCATCCAGACATCTCACCAAAAGTCAGTTGGAAGCTGTAAATTTAGGTCTTTCATTTACTCCAACACAGAACTCTACCCATTTAGAGGAAAAGACTAATTTATTGAGACTTAGCCGCAAAATGAGACTTTGATTTATTTGACCTCTAACCTCTGCAGGAAGAACCTTCTGCAACATTTGATTCCCTTGAAATGAAGCCCAAGAGCACATTTGATCCTCAAGTGAACAACATGGCTATCAAGCTTTTTCAAAAATCAGATGTTCAGACATGAAGATCAACTTCAGTAAAACCAGGAAATCCATGAAATCCAATATTAGGAAAATAGAGCCAACTCATCAGGGATTTAGCCGATGATTTTACCTTAACATTGAAACCTGCCAATAAGGGTGGTGCGATAGTGATTATGGACACCAGCTATTACACTCAGCAGTGTATGATGCTACTCAATGATAACATCTGTATCGCAATAGACCAAGATTCAGCAACTATAGCTTCATTGAGAAACTCTAGAGAAAGCATTAGATAATGGATGGATAAATGAGAGGACACAAAGATTCCTAACTAAGGAGTATCCAATCACTCCCATCTTGTATGCACTACCTAAGATCCATAAGAACAGCAGGAATCCCCCCCACCCCCCAGACCTATTGTGGCAGGAACAGATAATATCTTCAATCCACTGGCCATCTATGTGAACCAGGTACCACAACCCATTGTACAAAAAGCAGATACATACCTGAGGGATACAACACACTTTCTGAACATCCTGGAAGAGATACAGGCTATTCAAACCAATGATATCTTGGCATCATTTGATGTACAAAGCTTGTACATGTCTATTCCTCATTAGGATGGCCTAGAATCATTAGAATGGTCTCTAATGAGAGGATAGCTGGAAGGCAGCAAATGCATTGGAACTCACAATGATCAACCTGTACAATAACTACTTCAGATTCGAGAAACAGTTCTATTTACAAGCAGCAGGTACATCAATGGGTTTGGCAATGGCCCCGGGATATACAAATATGTTCATGTATCATTACGAAAAAGCTGTCCTCAAACATCCCCACTGGTGTTCTAAATTTGTGGTTTGCAAATGATACATTGATGATGCATTTATGATCTGGAGAGGTGATGGCGAAGAATTGAATGAGTTCTTGACATACTTAAACTCTATACATGAGCGGATACAAATCATGATGGAATTAGGGGTACCGAAACGCCACTATTTAGATGTGGAGTTGGAGCTCAGAGATGGAGTATTGACAGCAAACATCTTCCACAAACCTACCGACGTGAACAATACTTTATATTACCGGAGTCAACATCCCAGACATTTAAAGGACAACCTGCCATACAGCCAAATCCTGAGGCTGAAACGTATTATGTAGGATGACAACTCGTAGAAAGTTGAAAATGAGAAAATGTCAACCACGTATCTACACAGATGATATCCCAGTTAAATAATCAAAGCTTCCAAAACTAAAGCAAGCTCAATATCATAAGGGGAACCTTTGAAACACAAGACAAAAGAGATCCCCTTCCTTTATACACTGAAATATTCTAGTCAGAGTCACCATGTGACACGACTCTTTAAAAAGAACTGGTGACTAATACAACTTGACACACAGCTACAACACCTTTTTCCCAAACCACCACTTATAATATATAAGAGGGGCAAAAATGTTAGCGACTTATTGATCAAGGCTGAAAAGAGCAAACCTAGTCCTAATTAAGTGAACATTTTTTTTTCTAAGTGAACTTGCTGTAACAAGTGCCACAATGCCTCCAGGCCGCTGGGTGCTTTATAAATTCAAATAAATAAATAAATAAATAAATAAATAAATAAATCCCAAGACTGTCCTACAGAAAAAGATGTGGAACACTTGCTTGTCTCCATTGTAACAACTGTAATAATGTCATGAAGGGAAATTATGTGAGACACTCCTGCACGGGTGTGAAAATTAAGCTATTAGATTTTGTGACCTGTGATACAATGTCAGTGATCTATGGTTTGAGTTGCCACTGTGGCATTTTTTAAATAGGACAAACTACCAGAAAGGTCAAAGAGATGCAATGAGCATAAAAGCAGTATCAGAACAAAGAAAACACACTTGCCAGTAGATAGAAATTTCACAGAACATCGACACAAGGTGGCCCAACTGAGATTTAATGTATTAGAGGTAGTGCATGGATCAATTAGAGGTGGGAACTTATCAAAGAAACGAAGCCAGAGAGAGCTGTATTGGATTGAGAAGTTGGACAGCCGAAGACACAATGGCATGAATGCAGATTTCTAACTGGGTGCGTTTTTGCAATTCGCATCCCAATATAGAAAACTGAACTAGATGGGAAAGGGGTTCAATACAACAGAGTGTATCAGGAGATGAACCATACTTCTGCAGTTGTCCTGTAAACACTCTTGAAATTCTGACCTAGGTCAGACATCAGAGGGAACGACTAGAAGGGCATGGACAAATCATCAAGTGGGTGAAAGGGACACCATGTAACCGATCAGGTTTATAGGAGATAAAATGATCTCTGAATTTATAAAATATGTGAGGAGTATAGAACACTATTGATCCAATGGGAAACCATGCCTTACTACAGAAAGTATTATGATTGTCACAGACTGTAAACTGTTAATATTGTGAGCGGGCTCTGTCATTGTACAGCATTCACCTGGAGTGGGCATATATGGTGGGCTACCAGAATACCCTATCTAGATGCACTCCTGCTAACATGACATTTTACACCCCCTACTAGATGTCTATGGGCATCCTACCATTCGCTTATGACTCAATGGGACATGTTGTAGTCAAGGATTAAGATTGGGTAGCCACATTGCCGTCTTATTACCATTCCACCAATCAGGACCCTGGGTCCATTATAATGGGACCTTAACACTAGGGACACCTTTTACAGTCGCATTACCGCAGCCGCTTATGTTCATATATGAAGTCACAGTGTCAATATGCGACGATGAGATATATCTTCAAAAGTAGCCTTCAGTGTTGAGATATGAATGGTATGAGAGAGAACAGCTGTATGATAATGTCACTGTAATGTTAAACTGATGGGCCAAACTTGAAGGTATGGTTGATTTTGATCATTCTAATTGGAGCGATTGTGAAATAAGAAATGATTGGATGGGGATTATTCCCAACTACGAGTGCACTAGGATACAACTGTTGGCAACAACGGTTCTTTGGTGGATGTTTTGTTGGACTCGAGGCAGAAAAATGTGATTACAAACAAGAATTGGAGTAAAAAAAAAACTGGGAAATTCAGGAGGGAGAAGTTGGATATTGTATACACCTGGCAGGAGTATTACAGACAAGTCAATCCCAATACGCAGGTTCCAAGAAAAAGAAGGGGAAATGGTTCAGGAAGCGCGTCATCAGACATCTCAAGTGAAAAATCAGAACAAGAAAAGTCACAAGGGGAAATAACAGTGGTACAACCAGGTCCAGGGAGAGGGTCTGACGGACAATCAGAAGAAGGAGGGGAGGGGAGGTATTAGCCTCCACATCTAACAGACGGGTATCTTTTTTTTAGAAGGAAACCCACTAGAAGAGGGAAGAAGAAACGCCCAACCGAAAAAAACTCAAAGAGTTAGTCATCAATATCATTCAGCTCACCACATTCCAAAAATCGGTATTACAGAGGGGTTATCTTTCGTTCCTCAAAAAACAAGTACCCTGATTCAAGAAAAAATAGATTTCTTCAAATTAATGAAAACTTGGAAGAAATAGATGAACCAGAGCCACATGAATCTTAAGAGATGAAACACAAGAGTTAATTTTACCCTCAAGTGCAAAATCCATTTCTAACAACATTTGAGAAACGTGTCATTGAAGACCTAAATAAAATTAAGTTCAGACAAAACAAACATATGAAATTCACCAACAGAGAAAGGCAGGCACTTAAGGTACTTTTGGATGACCAAGAGATCAGCTTCAAACCAGCGGATAAGGATGGTAGGCTAGTTCTCATGGACAAAAAAGCTTATTTGAAAGAAATAAACAGACAACTGGATGATAATGAAACCTACAGAGAAGTTTGCTTTGACCCCACAGAAATGTAAAAGCTTTAATTAAAGAAGTGGTAGAAGAGGCAGAGTTACGTAATGTGATAATGGGGAACACAAGAATTTTCTTCTTGATGGTGGATAACCCAATCATGCCAGTCCTATACATATTGCCTAAGATTCATAAAAGCCTAACTGACCCACTGGGAAGAACAATTGCAGCAATTGATAGTGTGCTCGAACCTCTAGGGCAGTACCTTGATAACGCCATACAGCCACTAATACAAAGTAGTCCTACTTACGTTCGAGACGCAAGCGATTTCCTGTTAAAAACTAAAAGAAGTGCATTTCATCCAAGGACGGGACATACTTTTTACCATGGATGTCTCGTCGTTGTACAGCAATATTGTTCATGAAGCAGAACTAGAAGCAATGCAGTGGTTACTACTCTCGAGTGATTCCTGTAAGGCACATAAGGTGTTTGTCTTGACACTACTAAAATTGGTACTTACTAACAACTTTCAGGTTCAATGATACTTTGTACAAATATCTGGGTTGAGTATGGGGGCAATGATGGCCCCCCAGCTATGCAAATACATACATGCATCTAGAGATTGGGCCTCATTACGAGGTGGGAGGTAAGGGAAAAACGATGCCGGTAAACCTTACCGCTCCGGTCTATTACGACCCGCCAACCCGCTATTAGCGACACCGTAAATAACGGTGCCTCTAATAGCGCCATTGGCGCGGGCACACGACCCTACATGCCTGCAATAGCAGCATGGCGTAAACAGGAGCTGAACACAAGTCAGGCGGACATGCAAATAACAGCCTACAGAAGCCCGAAAGTACCTTACCGGCATGGAGTAAATACCGGCATCGCGAACCACCCGTAAACGACCATGTGTAGTGTTCCCAACTGCCACAGGTGCACACAATCATCACAGGTGTAGACAGTGTAGACTGGGCCAGCACAAACGGAGCACACCCCACCCCTTCCCACACCCATTCACACACAAAAATGATTCCAATACTAGTAGCAAATGTGGGGCTGGAGGACATGATTGCAGTGGAACTCCAGCAACAACAACAACAACAGGCAGCACAGAGGAGACGCAGGAGGAGAAGGAGGGTGAGGCAGGCACAGCATGCACCAACAGCACAGGCATTTGTACCACACAGGCAGCCCCCAATCCCTCGAATCAGAGCCAATCCATTCAGCTTAACCCCAGAGAAGATCCACACCCTATACCGTCTGGACCGGGACACCATCACCACCATTGTGGGCATGATACATAACGACACTGCCAGCCTCAGACATCAATACCACCATCCCCCCTCTACTGAAGGTGGTGTCTGTGCTCCACTTCCTGGCCACAGGCACCTACCAGCACACAGTAGGGCAGATGCATGGCATATCACAACCATTATTTCCACGTACGCTGAACCAAGTGCTCGATGCCCTCCTGAAGCACACAGGCGACCACATATTCCTACCACGGACAGCCCAGGAGATCTCCAACACCAAAGTTGGCTTCCATTCACTGGCAGGAATCCCAGGTTGCATTGGTGCCATCGACTGCACCCATGTTGAATTGGTGGTCCCACATGCCATGGAGGTAGTGTACCACAACCATAGGTTATACCACTCCATCAACGTGCAAATGGTATGTGACTCAAACAAGATGACTCAAACAAGATAATCACACATTGTTGTGCCCGATTTCCCGGATCAATCCATGATTCAATGGTCATGCGTAACTCCACGATACCACGCTACATGGAGCGACACGCAGGGCAAAGATCTTGGCTACTCTACGAGTTGCATGTCAAGCTCATGGCAGCATGATGTGGTGAGATGATTGGGGGGAGAGATGCATACTTCACCTGGCTGAGACGGGGGGGGAAGAGATGCATACTTCACCTGGCTGAGACGGGGGGGGGAGAGATGCATACTTCACCTGGCTGAGATGGGGGGGGAGGGAGAGATGCATACTTCACCTGGCTGAGATGGGGGGGAGAGATGCATACTTAACCTGGCTGAGATGGGGGGGAGAGATGCATACTTCACCTGGCTGAGATGGGGGGGGGGGGAGATGCATATTTCACCTGGCTGAGATGGGGGGGGAGGGAGAGATGCATATTTCACCTGGCTGAGATGGGGGGGGGGAAGAGATGCATACTTCACCTAGCTGAGAGTACCTGAGAGGATGGACCATGCTCATACCCCAAAGCAGGGCAGACTGCACCTGACACCTGACACCAAAATGCAAGACGTAAGCTGCCCTACTATGAAAATGAGGCAGTGCTACAACCATTCCATAGCCATCAACATGTACACTGCACATAATCAGACCGTAGCCCCCACAATACAATGCAGTGACAAGCATTTAGTATAGCCAATGCCCAGGACCAAATTCCATCATCAAAAAGGACATGTCCATTACTGCGTAGAAAGGAGTCACATGAGGGCAAAATACATGAACCCACTCCTACACCAACACAGAGGTCCAGCATAACAGCATGGCAACATCCGCCGTGCAAAGTGAGATCATCAAGAGTCTGCCATCAACGGTGACAGGATGAAAGCATACAATTGACTACACATCATCTAGATCATGGGAACCGGCGTGGACTACCACAGTGCATGAACACTCATAAGGAATAGGACACCCCAGCGCCCACTAAACGATGCCACGCATACCTGTCGATCAGATGAATTCACACATTGCAGTTACTTTATGTGGCTCTATTCATGCATGGATATGTGGATGCAAACAGGAAATAAATGCATGCTATTGTGCCATTGATACAGGTGCCATTTGATGTAATCACTTACACATAACCATTGTTGCGCAGGTGATGCTGGCTATCCCTTGAAGAGGTGGCTCCTTACCGCTGTCCGGAACCAGCAGAACAGGCACGAAGAGGACTACAATTGTGCGCATACACGTACCCGTGTGGTGATTGAGCAGACATTTGGCCTTTTGTAGGCACGGTTTTGCTGCCTCAGCAGGTCTGGTGGGGCACTCCTGTAGGGCATGAGAAGGTGGGCAAGATCATCATGGCATGTGTCATGCTACACAATATGTGCATCAGACGGAATGTGCCTCTGCCCCCTGACGCTGAACTGCAACCACCTGACGAGCGGGATGAGGAGGGTGGAGTTGGGGCTGCACTTCAGGGAGGTACCGATGCACAGGAGGGATGTGCCATGCGCCAGACTTTGATTAACTAATATTTCTAGCACACATGGATGCAGAGTGTGCCATGAAGGTGGGACTCAGGGCACTGGGTGTGTCAGGGACATGGACACTGTACAATGTTCACCAATAAAGCACAAATACACAATAAGCAATGTTCGGTCATGTGAATTCTCATTTCACAACAGGTGTATTAAAGAAATATAACATAGAAAGTGCACAAGCCCTCCACCCCACACACCTTCTCCCCTCCTCCCCCCTGAACTTCCCCACACACCCTCTTCCCTCTCCCCCCTCAACTTCACCTCACATGGTGTGCGCTCGCATGCACCATTAGTCTTAATGAGTTCCGAATGGCAGGCTGCACCTACACCCCTTGTCCACTGCCAGAATCAGGTGGACCCCTGTCCGACCTGCGCAAGTTCCACCCAGACCTATGCAGGGGGCTGGTCTGAGTGGAGCTGGCATTTGAGGAGGTGCCAGGTTGTTCAACCACCTGTGCGGGATGCAGGGCCTCCAATGCTGCCACCATGTGGGTGAGGACCTGCCTCACAGCCGCCAATTTGTTGCATATGTCTTTGGAAGTAGACTCAATGGCAGATTTGAGGGACGCTGCACATTCTCCGATATCCTCCCTTGCCTGGCCACATTCGATGATGTGCTGGGTCACCAGCCCTGTCAGCTCCTCCTGGTGCTGTTGGATGGCCCTGATCCCCTCTTGCCTGTCCTGGACACGGGTGGATGTCGAAGGTGCATGCGACATGGTTGGTGCTTCATGCATGCTTGCCATGGGGCGGAGGCTCCCTGGCCATTACTCCGACAGTACTGCTGGCAGTAGATACAGTGCCTTCAGCCACTGGCTCCTGTGTGGTGGTGGCTGGCGTGGGTGCTGTGGTGATGGGCATATTGCACATTGGTGCTGTAGGTTCTTCGGTTGTGTGGGGCTTGTGAGGTAGTGCTGGTTTCACTCTTGCCCTTGATGTTGAGGGCCTGTTTGCTCCCTCCATGCCCCTGGACTTCTTGTCTGGTGTCGCAGGCTGCTCCCTGGGGTCAGGATCATCGATTGTGTGTGCGGGGGACGAAGAGAGGGTATTTGCTGTTGGAGCAGTGACATATGGGTTGCTTGCCTTTTGGGTGGGTCATGCAGCGATGCATCTGGGCTGACACATGTATAGGGTGCATCATGCATGTGGACAAGATGGTGCTGTGCACTGCCTGTAGGCAGGTTTGCGTACATGTGTCTGGTGGCCCCTGCTTTGCATCATTACACTGTCAGTTCGGGGGGACATCTTTATGGTTTCCATTACACTGGTTTATTTGGGACACCTACCTGCATCAGCCGATGACGGGGCTCCTCGCTCCATATCCCCCACTCCCTCAATTGCCTCCATTCCGATGGTGCTTGCACAAGTCTCCTCCCAGCGAGTCATCTTTATGGGTGAGCCACCTCCACCACCTGTTGCCATTCCCAGGCTACGGTTTGCCGAGATGATATTCCGGACGCGTAGCCGCAGGTCATCCCAACGCTTCCGGACATCTTTCACCGTGAGCAGGGTGGTGCCAACCGCACTCACTTTACGCGCCACCTCCACCCAGATTTCTTTTTTGTGCAACAGTGCAGGTCGTCGCATGTCATTGGAAAACACAACATCCTCATTTTCTGCCAAGGTGTCAGCGAGCATGTTGAGCTCTTCTTCGGAGAAGCGCTCCTTGCGCATGCGCGCAGCACCTTTTTTCAGGGCTTTGGGCATTGTAATATGCTGCTGGTTTGTTTTAGGACAGGTGCGGTGGTGATGTGGATCCTGGGTGCAAAGGATGGCAATGGATTGTGTTTTTCAAGATGGCCGTCATACTCTTTCCCATTCCTCTGCAGTGACGCTACTTCCGGTTCCGCCTAATTGCGGTCACCGCTATTGCCGGAGGCATGGATGGCGGTGGTACTATCTGCACTTTACTCGATGCCGCTAAGGGCGATTTTGGGGTCTTTTGCGGCATGGCGGTAGGGTCTTTACCGGCAATGGCGCAAAGCTCGTGCCCGCAAAGTCATAATAGCTCTCTAATAGCAGGCTCTAGGCTACACGGACACGGTATTTGCTCCATGCCGGTAGGGACCGTAACTTACCTCCAACCTCGTATTAAGGCCCATAGAATTTGTCTTGAAATCAGAAAGATGGCAAAATTATCTGGTGCTTTATACAAGATACATAGATTATATATTTGGAAGCACCTGGAGAATGAGTGGGATTGTTTTTTTTATAAATGATGAACAATATGCACCCATGGATACAATTCATGACTGAGCATAGTCTGAACAACGTTCTTTTTCTGGATGTGGAAGTGTATGCAGAAAAAAACAAGCTGAACACTAAGATATTTACAAAAAACAAAGACAGGAACAGTTTAACTCTTGGCTACTGGTTTCCACCCGCAACGCACACTGGAGAGTGTTCCAATTAGTAAATTCATGAGTTACAGCAGAAACATTGCCTCAAAAGAAGAATACAAACTCCAAGCAATGGAATTGAAGAGAAAATGTGTTGAGAGGAAATACGATCCAGAATAGAATCAGTACCAAGCAAGTTGGAACGGATTCCGAGAGAGAATTTCCTTAAATCTAAAGCAAACAAAGAAAACCCATTACTGGTTTATGTCACAACCTACTCATTAGAGTCGGTAAACTAAGGGTATTATCAAAAAGAATTGGGAAATTATGAAGTTGGATAATACATTAGAGAAACTGGTCCCGGAACCTCTCCTGCTTGCTTACAAAACAAGTTTAGCACTAAGAAATATGTTGGTAAAAGCAGATTTTGCAGAACATCAGAATAAAGCAGAATTTACATGCACACAGCAGTGCCATAATTGTCAACACTGTAGTAACATCCTAAAAGGAGACTACATTACACATCCCCACACAGGTACAAAAATCGCTCTGAAACACTCAAGTATCTGTGACTCCGCCAACGTGGTTAATGGCATAAAATGCCCTTATGGCATTTATTATGTAGGAATGACATCATGTAAAGCCAAAACACATTGGACGGAGCACAAATCGAAAGTCTGAACCAAAAATTTTAAATCCCCAATAGTGAGCCATTTTTTTAATATGAGACACTATAGAGTAGATGAAATTTGTAATTTTAGAGAAAGTGATTATTCCAAAGGGATAACCCAAGCATAAACCAAGGTTAACAATCCACAGGTTGGAAGCCTCGTGTTCCGCATGTAATGAAGGTTGACACAGTAAGTAGTGGGGAGTAGGGATCCATCATGACAGCAATTGAGGTAGAAAACGTGAGAAAGGGTACTGAGTCATGCTGACACCCGTGAGAAAAGTAGTCAGACAGTTTGTCGGATAAGTAAGAGACTATGAGGTTACTCTGCAAACAGATTTTAAATTGAAGCTTGTTGTAACCTAGGGTTATCCTTTGGAAAAATTACGTGTGTACTGTTGGTCTTTGGTTTTAGGAGTACGTGAGTTGTCAAGGAGAATTGGAGCCAGGCGACTGACATATTTAGTCTAATACTGGACGTAATGGTGTATCTATTGTGTAAAAGAAATTGGAATTAAGTTAGACCTTATGTGATTTGTTTTTTAGAAAAAGTAAATATCAGAAAGGATAGAGAAGACACATCAGTGTAGCCCAAGAAGAAGGGTAGCGAGAATTACCCGAAGCTTGTCGGCAATATCATCAAAAAGAAATATGCTGATTTAGATTAAGTTTTTTGATGTATAAAACTCATGATGTGGAATGGTCGAATTACAGAGGAAAGTGATCCTCGAAAAATATGGCAGATAGGTCAAAAAATTATAAGTTAAATATGCGCTCTGTGCTATTTTGATTTTGTTTATTTAACATGCACATAAGACGTGTTTAATGAAATTAAGAGCCATTGATGTGAAATGGAGAAATAAATATGTATTTGGAGAACTGACATCAAAACATTTTGATAATAGTAATAATTGGAGCGATTGTGAAATAAGAAATTAGATTGATGGGGAATATTCCCAACTATGAGTGCCCTAGGATTAAACTATTTGGCAACAACGGTTCATTTTTTTCAGCTGAGCCACCCTAGCACCATTGGTTTACATATGACGTCACGTCAATACGGGACATTTACCCTTCTTTATTAGCAGCCATCTTTGTTTAGGTTCGGACTCAGAGTATGGACAGTACAAGACTGTATGGACTAACGAGAACACGCCACTGTAAATGTAAATATGTGGGCTAACCTTGAAGTATGCTTTGGGACACAGATAAGGAGGAAAATACTATATAAGCCGTTTTTGTAATTGGTCTTCGGCTGAGACTGACTGCAGACTAGAGAGCTTTCACAAGCCGCATTAAGCTGCTAGACGCTGCGTGTCAGATATGTGCTACACACTTAAGTAATGGTGGGTCCCCTCATTCACTCCGCCATAATATAGGTCATAACCAGTATTTACCTTGACAAGGGATATCTTTACTCTCTTAGGTACACTGAGAAGCGAGTATCACCAAATTTATTTTGTGTCACTTAATTAAGAAGGTTGACATGCCAATACCAGCTACTAGGATACTAATCTCTGGACCCACACCAGGTCAATGATAAATGTGCCATGACTGACAGAATTAAATGATCAATACTGTTGTATCTATAAGTGCAGCAATGGAGCATACTAAAGAAGCTGTTCTCTCTTCTATCATTCTTTACATTTTGAATGCTGTAGAGGCTGAGGAGATCATATTGCAAAATTAAGCTCCTGAGGAAGCGACATTGGTCCCGAAATGCGTAGAGTTAGTCTACAGCCCAGTGGCAGGGCTACGATTTTATCCCCGTACCCTCAAACTTAATATATATACATATATATATATATATATATATATATATAAATATATATATTTGAGCAGTTCTCTTTAGAACATTGGAGTGCACCTGTATACTATTTTGTCTATAGTTATTGTGATGGTACAGCTGAACAGTTGGGGTATGATAAAGTACCCGTATTTGCTGTTCAAGAGCAGGCTGTCAGTTATATGGACAGTGAAACAGGTGCATGTATGGTTGCCAATGCAAACACTCAAAATGGTGGTGGTAATGATGTGGGGACGGGTCACAATGTTGGTGCCATTAGTATTTCAAATGACCTTGGCGATAGTGTTATTATCATAGACAACACTGGATACGTTGCGCGTTTACAACACTTAATAAAAAGAATACAAATTTTTAAAAAAAATACTACGACAGAATATGAACATTGTAAAATCCAGAAAGGGGCCCTCACTTTAAAACAAAGTTATTAAAAAATGCTGGCCATTATCAAAGGTTTAAAGCTGTACTGCAAAAAAAGGAGATTGCGCAATCTGTGGCTCGGGGTGCTCTTGAAGACGTGAAAGGGGTGGCTTTTACGCTAATAAAGCATTTGAGGGATAGTGCTACCACCTTATCAGAAGGAACTTTCGAGTCAGCCACAGGGGTGCAATCCGATTGTTGAACATTACACGCCAGTCACAGGGGGGGCCTTGTGATGCACCTTGTGGAACATTCATGGGGGCGCAGCCTGACACAGTGATTGACATGTCCCCAGAGGTTGAACACAGCACACAAGCCCCCAAGCCCGTCTGATTTGGAAAGTCACACCATAACCGATATCCCGCAGAGACCTGTTGTCCCTAGTACAGCCACCCCCTACACCTTTTTAACAGATAATTCCAAAGGGTATGATGGACACTTTATACTGCGACAGTTGGTTCGGGAAAGAATTAAAGTGAAACTGGCAAATTTATGGCTGTCTTTGTGGTACTTCTCCAGTAAATGAATGCTTATGGGTTGTATTTTGAAGCCTTCAGCTCCTCTTGGAATGGGCCTTGAATGAGTTGGAGGTCGGGGGAAATATTTGGATGATTTCCTGTATATGGGAGGATCAGATGTGTGGACCACAACCCAGCAAGTCCCTCAATTTGGCGAAGGACTTGGGTGTACCACTAGCAGCAGAAAAAATACAGGGCCCCTGCAGTGGACAGACTTATTTGGCTATAGAAATCAATACAGCAGACGGGTTCTTCCGTTGCCACAGGAAAAGATATGCAAGTGCATTATCAGTGTTCTGGAGTTATTCCCAATACTAGTAGCCTTGCACTTGTGGTCGAAGGAATTGTCAAACATGTGCCTGGTAGTGTGGTCAGATAACTTGGCGGTAGTGCAAGTGGCCGACACTCATTCGGCACATTGCCCAGCAACCTTGAGATTGCTCACGCATCTAGTAAATATATGCTTGCAGATAAACAATGAGCTAAAGTCCAGACATATCCCAGGAGTGCTTAACGTTGCAGCGGATGCACTTTCGTTCACAGATGGGGAGGTTTGGGAAGGCTCATCAAAAGGCACGAGACACAATGACTCCTTTCGATGACAATCTGTAGGCATGAAGGAGCTGGAAAAGGGTATGGGGAGGTCGGCAAAGGGTATGGGGGAGCTGGCAGTACAGACTATGCACGTGTACCATGGTCTGCTTGCAATAAAAGACAGACATGGTAATAGACAATTTGGGGGGGGGCGGGGGAGTGGAGTTCTTTCTGATATGGGCTCGGGACACGCAAAGAACACAGTAATGGGTGACAGGACACCTTAATGCTATTGCCTTTCACTGCCAGCTACCAGGCTTGGGGGGACCTGACTAAGAGATTCAACGTGAGGGCAGCCTTGAGGGGTTGGAGCAGAAAAAGACCAGCAAGCAAGGACGACAGACAGCGTATTGATTTCAACCTTTTAAAAATAATGCTTTCCTGGCTTAGGGTGGTTTGTAATTCACCTTATGAATCAAGGCCTGCTTCACATTTGTCTTTTGGGGCCTTATGTATCAGAGAATTGATACCGCAGTCAAGGACGGGTTCCGAACTCAGGACACTGTCGCTGGAAGATGTGGTTATTGAGGGGAGTAGGGGGGGTCAAGTTATACGTAACGATACGATGCTCTAAGAATGATTAAAGTAGCAATGGCAGATCACTGAAGTTAAGAAGGCTGGGTGAGGATGAATTTTGCCCGGTGGTGGCCATGGGTGAATTTCTCAGTTTAAGGACAGACGCATAAACAACTTTTCTCGCACGCACACAGCTGTGCCCTCATGCAATTTCAGTTTAAGAAAGTAATGTCAGCGACTCTAGAAAGATCAGCTTGCTCTCCAGGCCATTACACTCCATGCCCATTTTGAATAGGTGCGCCACCACTGCACATGTGGAAGGCCTAGGTGATGATGAAATAAAGAGCATAGGCAGATGGGACTCGGATCGATTTAAGCTTTACATTAGACATGAAGGGGAGCAGAAGAGGCTAGGGACTAGTCTTTGTGATTGAGATAGCATTTAGTCGGGTTTTGGTGGGGGGTGAGCACAGGGTTTGGGTTGGAAAGGGAGGTAGGCCGAATTTCAGGGGGGAGGGTGAGTTAGACCAATAATCATTGGGAATAACCCTTATGACCAGCACATGTTAATTTCTTCAAAGATTACACTTTGGTTTGGGTCATTGCCCACTCGTTTATTGCCAAGAACAGCAGAGGAAGGAAGGACAGAATTGCAATTTGGGTTGCTTGTGGACGAGGATATTGTGGATCGCAAAGGGGGGTTGCTATGGGAACAATTGTCAGGGGTGCTAAACATGCGTATGCAGCGCCACATGCCCCCAGATGTGTTTTTAATACATATGGGTGGAAATTACTTGGTAACCCTGGGAAGAAAGGAACTTCTCTGTAGAATGCGGTGACCCTTACACAGATGGGCAATTTCTTCCAGGGCACGGAGCTATTATGGTGCAAAATCATACCGAGGGAAATTTGGCGCGGGCATACTCCCACAAAGGGATTAAGGAGTCTAGGAGGGAAGTGAATTTTAAAATTGGAAATCTTTTGAAAAGCTTGAGCATAGGTCAAGCCACCCTTGAAGACGCTGGGCTACTTTGGGGGGATAATGATCATGGAATTGCGTGATGCCTTGGAGGGAGTGGGTTGTAGGTCAAGGAGCATGGCCATAGGAGCGCGAGAAAGAGTAGTCTGTAAATAACTGCAACAGAGATGCCTTCACTCGGGGTGTAGGCCGGGGCCTATTGTCCCATCCACAGTTCATCACGGGGGGGGGGGGGCCTTCCAGTTATGGAGCTACATTTTGAATCAGAACTAGAATTTAGCCGCCTTCACTCTGGGGTGTAGGCTGGGGCCTCCTGTCCCATCAACAGTTCATCACGCCAGCGTCCACGGACCGGGGGCCTTCCTGTTGTACTGGTGCTCGAAAACAAAGTATGTTTTGTGATTATGAATACATGTTTGTTGCCTTATTAAGAGTTCCTAGTATAGCCACAACCAGGTGACTGGGGCGGGAACTCACTGCCGGCGGTAACCAGCAGCGAGTCATCGCGCCGTCACAGGTCTTATTCCTCTAGAATGCACGGGCAGGAACCACAAAGGTACTGTGCAGCCAACAGTTTAGAAGCCCAGAGCACAGGGGTACAAGACTCTGGGAAGATCCCAGTAAAAAACGGAGGGGCAGGGCGCTTGGAAGTCCATCCACCAACAACAACTCAGCAGGTGGGTGGAGAAGATAAAGAGAATGCCACGTATGCTACAATGTCTGTGTTGGGTGAAACAAAGGTAATTCTTGGGAAAGAATACAAGAACAGTTATTGACTAATAGCATGAAGAAAGAAATGGAAGGGAAGGGTTCTGTAAGAAAAGATATGAGATGAACGGGGCAGAAACAAGGGAGGGAAGCTATTTAACTGGAGTTTTGCCTACCACAAAAGGGCATGGGTTCGGGGAGGGGGGGGCAAACTGTAAGCAATAGCGTCAGAAGGGAACAAATAACCTTGAGGAACTCATAGGGGAATTGGTATTTGGTGATCGAAGCGGGGGCAGCAGCCAGCAGTTTGGCAGAGTCAGGGTAAGTCATGTTGGTGAGAGGGCGAAGGGATAGAGTGGGGCAAGGGAAGAGCGAATGGCAAGAGAAGAGGGTGGGACAGTGGCTGAAGGGCAACTAAGTGCAAGTCCGAGGAGGGATGACAGGGGGACGCAGATGGTAGGGAACCGATCACAGATGAGCAATATAGGCGGAACAAAAGGGTGCATAGGGGACCGATGGGGTTCGATACAGGCTAGAGTGGAGCACCCAGGGCTGACATGCAAGAAGGGTACAACCGAGACACCAACCTGGGGAACTTATATGGGAGTTTGCAAATCAAATCTCTGAGTAATGCCTAGATCGAATAGGTACTTAAAATGGGAAAGATGAAGAAAAAAGAAAAGAAAATATGATAATAAACGGCCATGGGTAGATGGGGAAGGTCCAGGTAGGGAAAATGTATGACCCGACCGGATTCTCTGGACCCAATGGGGACGAGGGGGGTGGAGGGGGGCGGGGGGGGAGTGCTAAGAATCCTGTGGTCTGGTGGAGAAACGGATCACCTATAACTGCTGTCTCAAAGCTTGCTGCAGCAAATTTAACTTTTCAACTTTGACAACTGGTCCTTGCTCTTTATTCAAGGGGTGATAACGGTGGCTTTTCATCAGGCATGCTGGGTCTGGGTACAAGGTATCAGTGTGAACGGTTTCACTTTGTTCAACGGATTATCAATTGTGCATCTATAGGGCCACAAGGGTGGGCTGTCAGCGCTATGCTCAAGTGGAAATAAAACTAGAGAATGCTTGAGAGTGCCGTTAGTAAACCTTGGAGTCAGGACACAAATGGCCCTCATGTCTGTGTATATTAGTACAGGTGAAATTGTTTCCAGGGGACTCTTGATGTATTGCAGGCACAGCCTTGGAAACCATTAGATCCCCAGATATCCATCTTCGTAACACAGCATTAATAGTTTATCAGCTCCTGCAACAAATGCCCTGGAATGCTCATTCTTATCTTTTTCACAGCTGGCATCCCCCGTTGATGTGTTATAATGACTTATCTATCTAAGGGAGGAAAACAGGATCCTCGCAGATAGGAGCGTGCATCAAATCCCATCGTGGCGGGAGCTGGGCCCTAGTTCACATAGATCAGGGCTTTTTCCTGCAGACCGCGATAAACTGCCGCGGCTGTGCGCGTCAGGTTTAGGCACGACACATCAGATAATTTCCTTATGCGTTTAATGAAGTCGACCCGGGAAGTATCCATACTGTCAAGGTTGCGGTAGGTTTAGAACTCTGATGCAGTCATTATCTTGACTATTTCAAAAGGATTTGCATTTTAAGGGTACATATTACAGTAAAATGCAAATTGGTAAGATTAATACATGTTTCTAGAAAGGTAGGGTAGTGTGGGAAGGGTGTAAAGGGATGTTGGGGAAGGGGCCAGGAGAGGAAACAGGTGGCATTAGGGTCCAAAAAAAAAAAAAAAAAAACAAGAACCATGCCGTCATGATAATGCAGATTGCGACATTGGTGGTAGGGTTTGTCACCTGTACACCAAATATCACTTTGCCAACCAAACCCAGATACCCAGTCCCACACCACAATCTACTGCATGCCGCTGTGCCTACACCAGGTACACTTTTCAACTCCCACCCTTCTGGAAAGGAAAGGCATCTACAACACCAAAGAAAGGGCATTATTCATCTGTGGCAAAACCCAAATATGATCTGCACTATTTGTAGAATGCACAAGGACAACTCACGTCCGCCATTACTTCCATATCCCATTACATCCACATTTACATATGGACCCTTACTAAAATCTCTCAACAAAATTCCATTAAATCTGTAGACAGACCGATTAGTCGTCTCAATTTAGAATCTTCCACCCCTTTTACTGAGCTGGTGGCAGATAATTGCATGAACTTTATGAGCTTGCGCCATGTAGGTTATGAACAGACTTAATAGGAGTCTAATGCAATTGACATCAGCAGGTAGAATACAATGGGAGGCCATGTTTGATGGCCTCCCATTGTATTCGCAAGTAGTTTAGAATTGGCCGGAAGCATAAGGCACAACGGGGACAAAGTGCGGAGGTATGCATCACGTGACTGGATGTGTGGACTAGAAGCAAGGCTGCAGAGTCGAGAAGGCATGAAATTGTGCCAGGAGGAGATGTGCTAGGAGCAGACATACCACTGACACAGGGTTTCTGGGAAAAGTCAGAGAGTAGGTAGTGAAATGTTCTTTCTTATTAAGTCCTCCTGAAATTTATAAAAAGGGCCTTAATGTCTGCATTGGCTATTAGGTTGGTAGGAAGATAATACTCTGTTGGCCTATTTTCTTGCATTGCAAGCAATAAACTCCCTCTGACGGTTGCTTACAGAAATTGCAGTCTGGAGTTTGTTTGCTTAGACATTACTAATGTGAATACATTTACAAAGGCAGCACAATCAAAACAATATGAAATCTCTTTGCCCTTTAGAAGTCTCACCATCTTTACACTTGCCCTGGTTGTGCCCTTGGCTGTGAGCATCTCCCCCACAATAGTTAATGCATGGGTTAACAAAAGGAGAAAGGCACTTTATAAAGAATGACACTTAAAGCATGAACCCCATATCCACAAAAAGGGCAATTATGGACAGTGCATGTCTCAGCTGAACCAGCCCATTCCAAAGTGGTGCAAGGTGAACTGGTGGAACAGTAAATTGAGGAGAATGCGTGGATGCTTTACTCCTATTTCTACCAAATCTCACTATGGCCGCTTGAAGTTCAAATATACCCCATCTGTTCTGGGAACCCTTCACAGAGGTTTATTTTAAAACGGCGTTATGTTTTTAACATCCACATAATATAGTGGAGGAAGACCCACTTTATAAAATCTGCAGCAAAAGAGCCTGAATACATTTTTAAAAATGAATCGTAAAGGGTTCCTCTGAAACCCCATCTTAGATTAAACTGAAGGCTTCCTACCTTAGTGACAAATGCCTGCCCAGGAGATTTGCAATTTCGTCTGCATATTTTGAAAAAGTTAGCTCTTTCATGCAATGGACACCGAATAGGTTAATCCCAGAAGCAAGAGTGGTACATTATCTGGATGATTTCCTATTTGTGGGACCTCAGAAGTCAGGGCTGTACAAGACAGCACTAGGCAGATTCAAGGACTTACCAGAGGAGTGGGTATACCATTGGCACAAGAGAAAACAATGGGGCCGACACAGAGAATCCAGTTCTTGGGCATAGAGATTGATAAATGGGAAGGGGTGTGCAGCATCCGGAGGGAGAAAGTGGAGGACTTAACGGCTATCATCAGAGGTTTGGCGAAAAGGGACAAGGCTACAGTGAAGGAACTACAGTCAATCTCGTGGAAGCTAAACTTTGAAGGGAGAGTGATACCACAGGGGGTGGGTATTCCAGGGGAGCATTGAGAGAAGAACAAAAGGGGTTATGCAGGGACACCACAGAGTCAGGCTGGGGACAGACATTAAGACAGACATGACAGTATGGCATTCGCCTGTCAAAAAGGAGGGAAAAAGAGTGCTGTTTAGTGACGCAGCAGGTGCATATGGTTTCTGCGCAATATTGGGGAGCAAATGGTGAGCAGAGGAATGGCCAGAGACATGGCAGGCTCTTGAATGGACCAGGAACATCACGCTACTGGAGCTGTTCCCAATATGGGTGGCGGTATGCACATGGTGTAGCGAGCTGAGTGACAAAGAGGTGGCAGTGTGGTCCGCCAAATAGCAGTGGTGCAGGTGTTGAACAAAGGTAGCGCATCCTGCCCGCTGGTGCTGGAACTGTTGAGGGCTATTACACTGAAAGCATTGAAAAATAATATAATATATGTTTGAGAGCCAGGCACATCGCCAGTGAGGTAAATCATGTCTTGTTCACAGTGGAGGGCTTTCCAGAAACTGAGGCCAGACGCAGAAGAGCAACAGACGCCTACACCGAGGCATGCATGGGCACCACTACTGTTACTACAGGAAAAGGAGAGCGTAGCCCAAGGGCGTACAGGGCAGAAGAAAAGACAGACTAACAAAAAGGCCCAGAAAGTCCACAGAAGGAGCCGGGGCAGGTCATAAGAGACCTTGCCAAAAAAGCTTTGGCCCAGAAAACGGGTAAGCAATATGAAAAAAACTTGCTGGATGTAAGGAGGGTGATTCAAAAACACAATGTGATTGAGATAACAGTGAGCGATATGTGCAGATTTCTGCAATGGGCATTTACACAGGGGAAAAGGAAAAGTTGGGCCTCAGCTCATCTAGCGGCGGTGGCATATGCTGCTAAGGTGGCCAGGGGGTCAGACCCAACTGACTGCCCATTGATAAAATACCCTATGAGGGGGTGGGCCAAAGTAGAGGGGAATAAGCCAGACAACAGGAGGCCCCTGAACTTTGTGAAACTAGTTTGCCTGTTAACAGTACTCGAGGACACATGCTCCGACGCATACGAAACGGAGCTGTTCGGGGCAGCATTCGTGCTAGCATACTTCAGGGCTGTTAGGATTGAGAACACAACAGAGGGAGATGGCTTGGCCCTGGGAGATATCAGCATGGGAGAGGAAGGCATGACTATATTTTTAATAAAGTCCAAAACCGACCGGATGGGTCAAGGAAGGGCAATAGAGTTAGGACACATCAAAGAGAAGGCCCACTGCCCCAGATGCATCACATGGCCCTTTTTGGAAAAAAACAGCAGGAACAGGGAGAACAACTGCTAATACACAAGTATGGGAAAACCCTCAGAAGGTACCAGTTCCAGGCGGTGTTAAAGAAAGCAATTGGTAAAGGGTGGTGGGACCCAACAGAGTTCGGTACTCACTCATTCAGAATAGGGGCAGCAACCTCAGCTTGGACCAGGGGTTTGGGAGAGAGGGGTGAAGAGAATCGGGGCTGGAGATTCAATTGTTTTAGAAAATATGTAAGAGGAGCTCATATAATAAGCATCACATTCTCCTCCTCCGTCTATAGATGACGACCCATATAGATCGGCATGGATAATGGGCCATTCATTCATGACCTGGGCAAGACGATGGATAGAGGACACGAAACAAGGTTTACACTTCCCGAAAATGCATTGGAAGGACATTCACAAAAGGCTGTCAGATCTAATTGGTTTCAGAGACCCGCTGAGTATTTGGTAATACACTGGGGGCAACAACCTGGCACGGAGGGGAAGGGGTCAATTGCAGAGAGACATTTGTGAATCCTTAGACAACATAGCACACTGTTGAAGGGGGTCTGACATTTTCATGTCAGAAATAGTGCCAGCAAAGTATGGCATGGTGCAGTTTGCAGGAAGGCTGTAGAAATATCTAGGAGGAAGTTGAACAAGGCCCTGGAGAAGTTCTGCAGGAACACAGGTCTGCATTTCATAAGGCACAGCTTGTCCCAGAACAACCTGGATTTGTTTCACCACAATGGGGTGCACCTGTCGCAGAAAGGCATGGAGGCGTTCACAGACAGCCTCTTTAGGGCACTAGATAATAGGAGGTGCAGATATGGGTACCTTTGGGGGACCCTGAATGCCCAGGGCTTCCACTGAGGTGTGGCAGTACGTGTCAAAGGAAAGGATGCCAATTGGGCTCAGAGAAAGGATCCAGCCAAGAATAGAGGCAAATGTCTGGCTTGCAGGCACACAAAGAAAAGGACTTGCCAACAGAAGCAAGGCATCACTCACCTTGGACACGGTGTGTCCAAAAGCACACCTGTTTTTTATCTTGTGGTTATAATTGCTGTAAATAATAATAAATTCCTACAGGCAAAAAAAAAACATAACGGTGTGTAGTTTCTTTTGTTACTAGTTAGGGCTAGGAAGGAGAGTACGGGTTCATACACTACTTAGCCTTGGCCACTGGCCCCTGACTGTCCCATAGGGACAGGAAGATTGAGGGACGGGAGTTAGGCGTTTGCAGAGGTGTGCCTAGGTGGAGGGCGGCCGCAAGGCGCCATCACCAGAAAATTGCCATGACAACATGGCAGCAAACGGGAAGTCGGGGGAAATGAAGAAAGGAAAGGTGCAAAAAAGGACGCAGGGGGCCGGGGGAGGGCCCAGACCCAGCTCCCAGTAGCATAACAAAGGCAAAGAGGGGAATAAAAGGAGCTACCAGGAAGGTAGCGGACACAACAAAATGAAAGCGCACCCAGTTCAGGTAAAGCTTTGAAGGAGAGGAACAGAGCTTTTCCTTTTTCGTTCGTGGTTCCTGCTTTGCAAAGCAAACTCAAGTTTATCTTGCAGGAGCGGAGGCTGAGGGGAGAGGCTAGCCAGACGTAAGTGTAGGCCGGAGGCTTGCAGGAGTGGAGGACGACTGTGGAAGAGAGGCCAGCAAGAGGAAGCGCTGTCGGAGGCCGGGACAGACCAGGACACAGGCTACACGTTCCACAGCCTGCGGCAGCGGCTGACAGTGGAGCGTGCTGGCAGAGAAGCCCAGGCAAAGGCTGCAACATTATTGCAAAAGCGGGCACAGCACCACGCTCGCAGCATTTCCAGGCTTGGGGGACATTTCATTCACTGTCATATTTTGAACAAATCGATGCCTGCCGCATTCCGTGGGATGTCCCTGCACCTTGTTTGGGGCACGCTTTAGCGCCGATCCTTTAGGAGACAGACCAAAACACAGGGCCCCGTGAGTGCTGGCGCTATCACGGAAGGCAAAGTGAGAAAAACTGGGTGATATTGTGCAGCTGGACAAAGAAAAGCAGGCAGCAGCACGGGGAAAGGCACAAAATCCAAAAGGAGGATAAGCATACAGAAGGAAATTTGTGCAAATTGGTCACCAAAAACACAGTAAATGGCAGAGGAGCAGCACCAGAGAGCAGGGAGCTCCAGGAGTGGGCCAGAGCTGCAGAAAAAGAATTTGGATCGCAGTGGTTCACCCCTTGCAGCGAGGCACTGCAAGGGGTGAACCAGAAGAGGGAAATGTCACCACTACTAATCAATGAGAGCAGTGGAAACGTGTCAGGAGGGGTAGGAGAGGAGGCCCTCCCCAAGGGGCAAAAGAGGCAAAGAGAGGCGCCCAGCAAAAACAGCAAAAGCAGCGAACGAGGCCCCGAGGAAGAAGAGCAAGAAAGAAAAACACAGGTACTGTGAAAAACAAAACCGAAAAACGTATTTTAAAAATGCTATGCTCGTGCATGGCTTTTCTGGGCAAATTGCCCAAGAAAAGTGGCAGACGCAAGTGGGGGCAAAAGAAAAAGTCAAAATAAATAAGACAGGCATCATCTGGGTCCGACACATGCATAGACAGCAGTGGTGATGAGGAGACAGAACACCTACATGCATGGGTAAAGAAGATGAATGTATTGAGCAAAGGGAAAAAGAAGGGCAATACAGAGGGCCACACAGGGCAGGGAGGCAGGAACCCATACCCCAAGTAGGGCATGAATGGGCACCCAGGGTACAGGTCGAGGTGGCGGCCACCTTCCCACTAGGCGAGATAGCCCAGGGAGAGGCCGAAGCCACAGGTAGCAAAGAAGGGAGGCCAGTCATGACAAAGTTTGGCAGACCATCTATGGGGAAAGACGCACACAGGAGAACAAGGAAGACTATGGCAAGGTATATAGATGAGAAAATAAAAAATATGGCACAAAGCATTCAGACATATTTTCACTGTTGGAATATCAAAAAAGAGGGTTTGATGTGTGCAAAGAGGACAAGAAGGAGCAAGAAAAGGGGCTAAGCAGTAAAGTAGATTAGAACAGACATTCGAAAATTTTGTGCCTGCATTTCAGATCCTGTCCACAATTGTGCTACAGAAACACCCTGAGGAGGGAACTGCTCTGGTAGCATATGAGCAGAGGGTTTTTAAGGTGCACAAAGCATTTGGGGGAGATGCATGGTGGGAATATGATCACGAATTCAAGAAGTAAATGGATTGTTACACAGACTTAGAATGGGATGAGGAGGATTACAATACATACATCTTCAATGTACTTAAGGAAAAGTGGGAGCAGAACTCATGGGGCTATCAGAGGAAGACATATTGGCAGAGTAACTACAGGGGAAGCGAGAAGGGATAGAGCCATAGGAGCAGTTACAACAAGTACCAGCGAGCAAGGAAACAGCATTTTCAGAAAATAAAGTTTGGGAACCAGCGAGGCTGGCAGGGCAGCATGCCACCCACATCGCAGGGTGGTTGAGGGGGGGCGAAGAGGGGATGGTCAGCACGGACCACCGGCACACTGCTGGAAGTTTGAGAAGGGTTTCTGGGGGAAGGATTGAGAATATAGTCACCAGTGTAGCAAATGCAGCGGAGACCACAGCAGTGCAAAATGCACCAAGACTTATTTTGTAGTGCTTGCGGAAGAAGTGAGCGTCAGGGATATTGTTATTAGTGCATTGAACTAGCCTCTATTTTCGTCATGCCAGTCAAAAGGAAACCCATGCTGCCAGCGCTCAATATTGTGCCGACCATCGCAGAGAGATCCATTCACTCCTTTCTCCTGACATAGATGGAGCACCTTCCCGCTGCCCCCCCAGTACCGTCCACCTGCGCCGGACTGCCAACACTGATGCGCTTTTGCTGGGGGTAAGGACTGTGTAATATGGAACATTTCTTCATGATGCAGCGAGCCACATTGTACATAAACTGAAATTGCACATTTCCAAAGTGCGTGCATAATTGATTTTGTATGGTGAGCTTTTGGCGCGCCTTGCATTTCCCACTTGGGATTACATTTGTTTGTGCTATTTACATGCTTTTGTGCTGTTTACATGCATGTTTACAGTCGGCCTTCCAAGATGGCCGTTTTGCTTGAGGCACTTTGAAATTGTGTGCATGTTACTGGGCCAGCCCCCTCCTCCCTCTCCCATTGGTTGCCTTGGCCCCCTTATGCTAATGGATGCAACCGGGAGGCGGGAGCCGGCCACACCATCGAAGGCCCACAACGAGGCCCTGTCTACCCGTCCACCACAGTACACTGCAATTGCCTCCTGTGTGTGACAATGACCCCTGCCAATCCCTGTGCCCCCCTGTGTGTGTGGAAATGACCCTTGCCAATCCCTGTTCCCCCTGTGTGTGTGCCCCGCCTATCCCACTTCCACCCGTGTGTAAAAGTGCCCCCCGCCCAGCCCTCTGCCCCCCCTTGTGTCTAAAAGTGCCCCTGCCCACCCCCCTGCCCACCCATGTGTGTAAAAGTGCCCCCACCCACTCCTCTGCCTTCCGTGAGTGTATGAAAGTGACCCGCCTAGCCTACTTCCACCCGTGTGTGTAAAAGTGCCCCCTTCTATCCCACTTCCACCCGTGTGTGAAAATGACCCCTGCACACCCATCTTCCAGCCGAATGTGTAACAGTGCTCCTCTGCCCCCAGTGTGTGTAAAAGTGACTCCCACCCACCCCTCTGCCCCAGTGTGTGTAAAAGTGCCCGTGACTATCCTACTTCCACCATGTGTGTAAAAGTGCTCCCGCCCTCCCCTGTGTGTGCAAGTGCACCCCCACCTAGCCTACTTCCACCCGAGTGTGTAAAAGTGCCCCCTTCTAGCCTACTTCCACCCAAGTGTGTAAAAGTGTCCCCCAAGCACCTCTCTGCCTCCCATGTGTGAGAAAGTGCCCCCGCCTACCCCACTTCCACCCGTGTGTGTGAAAATGACCCCTGCACACCCATCTTCCACTCAAATGTGTAAAAGTGCCCCTCTGCCCCCTGTGTGTGTAAAAGTGACTCCCACCCACCGTGTCTATCCTACTTCCACCATGTGTGTAAAAGTGCCCCCGCCCTCCCTGTGTATGCAAGTGCACCCCCACCTAGCCTACTTCCACCCGAGTGTGTAAAAGTGACCCCCGGCCACCCCTCTTCCACCCATGTGTGTAAAAGTGCCCCCCGCCTACTCCCCAGGTGTGTGAAAGTGCCCCATGAACACCTCCTTGCCCCACTGTGTGAAAGTGCCACCCTCCCACCTCCCTGCACCCAAACTGGTCTCTCCGCCCCTTCCCTCTGCCCCTTCCCAACTCCCTCGCCCCCTGTAAATGTCTTGGTTGCCCCTTATCCCCCTGATCCTTTCCCCTCCTTCTGTCTAAGTCTGGCAACACCCCAATTGCCGTCAGGCATAGTAATCGAAGCCGCCCGTCTTTCTCAACCTCATTATCCACCTCCTCCCCTCCCCCCTCTCCTTCACCCTCCTGTCTTGCAGCCATTTTCGCCCTCTCAGAGCACTAACTCCAATCATTTGTCCCATGACCTCTGATAGTAGCTTGTCTGTCCCCCTTTCCCTCCTTGTCCTCTCCTCCCACTCCCCCCTAAACTACTCTGAATCGTCAACTGACCTTCTGTGATAGTGTCCTGTTTCCTCTCCTCCTCACTCTCTCCACCCCCACCTCCTCTCCCTCACCCTCCTTTTGTAACTCATGCACTACAACAATTGTCATCAGGCATAGTAATACTACTGCTTATTTGTCTCCTTCCCTTCCCTTTCTCTCCCTAACTGTTCTTGCACTATCAGAAATGTTGCCAGGCCGATTAGGATAGTTCTATTCACACATTCTAATTTGTTTCAAGCAACTGTAAGAATGTAACTGTATTCTCCCATGTTCCCTCCTTCCTTGAAGCGCTTTGAAACATTGTGTATAGGCTCTATACAAATAAACAATCAAGACAGCAACAGCCAGTGCTAGACACAGAGAAGGCAATCGGTCATAAGGGGCACGGCACAATGGGGAGTTCACCGGTAAGATTGAACAGAATGGAGAAATGGCTGCGGTTGTTCCCCGACAAAGAGGCAGCAGCATTAACAAGTGGAGGTTTTTTTCCAAAGTGTTCACCATCCAATTCAAAGGAAAGGGTTCACAGGTCATACCACATAACTTGAAATCCGCAAAAGAAAACCCAGTAGTAGTAGGGGATAAAATACAAAGAGATAGAAATGGGCAGAATGGGTGGACCATTTGAGAGGATACCATTTCAGGAATTCATCTGCTCTCAATTGGGGCTAGTACCAAAAATGGTGAAAGGGGAGTTTAGGCTTATCCACCATCTGTCTTGCCCTCTAGGTAACTCGGTCAACCACGGCATCTCACTATTAGAAGCTGCAGTGTTGTACACGGCTTTCCAGGAGCGCGGACGGTAGAACTAGTCAGAGGGGCAGGCAGGGGAGCATGGTTAGCTAAGGCAGACACAAAATCTGCTTATCGGCTCCTCCCGGTGCACAGGGCATCACACAAGTGGCTATGTTTGCAATGGGGCGGGGGGGGGGGTAGTTACTACTATGACAAATGCCTGCCCATGGGATGTGCAATTTCATGTCCATATTTTGAAAAAGTGAGCTCTTTTATGCAATGGACACTGAAACGGTTAATGCCAGAAGCAAGGGTGGTACATTATCTGGACAATTTCCTATTCGTGGGACCTCAGAAGTCAGGGCTGTGCAAGATAGCACTAGGCAGATTCAAGGTCTTAGCAGGGGAGTGGGGTATACCATTGGCACAAGAGAAAACGATGGGGCCGACACAGAGAATCCAGTTCCTGGGCATAGAGATTGATACATGGGAAGGAGTGTGGCGCATCCCGAGGGAGAAAGTGGAGGACTTTACGGCTATCATATGAGGTTTGGTGAAATGGAATAAGGCTACAGTGAAGGAACTACAATCACTCTTGGGGAAGCTAAACTTTGCAGGGATACCACAGGGGCAGGTATTCTCAAGGAGCATTGAGATAAGAACGAAAGGGTCTACGCAGGGACACCACAGAGTCAGGCTGGAGACAGGCATTAAGAAAGACATGGCAGTATGGGAAGAATTTCTGAAGGATTTCAATGGCTCAGTTATCTAGCGTACGCCTGTCAACCAGGAGGGAAAAAGAGTGCTGTTTACTGATGCAGCAGGTGCATGTGGTTTCAGCGCAATATTGGGGAGCAAATGGTGAGCAGCGGAATGGCCAGAGACATGGCAGGCCCTTAAATGGACCAGGAACATCATGCTACTGGAACTGTTCCCAATATGGGTGGCGGTATGCGCATGGTGTAGCAAGCTGAGTGACAAAGAGGTGGCGGTGTGGTCCGACAACACAGCAGTGGTGCAGGTGTTGAAGAAAGGGAGCGCATCCTGCGCGCTGGTGGTAGAGCTGTTGAGGGCTATTACATTGAAAGCATTGAAAATAATGTATGTTTGAGAGCCAGGCACATCGCCGGTGAGGTAAATGATGTCGCTGATGTCCTGTCTTGTTCACAATGGGAAGCTTTCAGGAAAATGAGGCCAGACGCAGAAGAGCAAAGTACACCTACGCCGAGGGAGGCATGGGCACCACCTACTGTTACTACAGGAAAAGGAGAGCGTAGCCCAAGGGCAGACAGGGCAGAAGAAACAATACCAAAGAAAGGCCCAGAAAGGCCGGAGAAGGAGGTCATAAGTGACCTCACCAAAAACACTTTGGCCCAAAAAATAACAGGTAAGCAATATGAAACACACTTGCTGGATGTAATGAGGGTGATTAAAAAACACATTGAGATTGAGATAACAGTGAGCAATATGTGCAGATTTCTTGAATGGGCATATATGCAGGGGAAAGGTCAAATTGGGCCTCTGCTCATCTAGCGGCGGTGGCATATGCTGCTAAGGCGGCCAGACCCAACTGACAGCCCATTGATAAAATACGCTATGAGGGAGTGGGCCAAAGTAGAGGGGAATAAGCCAGACAACAGGAGGCCCCTGAACTTTGGGTAACTAGTTTGCCTGTTAGCAGCGCTTGAGGACACATGCTCCGACGCATACAAAACAGCGCTGTTCAGGGCAGCATTCACCCTAGCATACTTCGGGGCTCTTAGGATTGGGGAACTAGTGGCACAGAACACAACAGCAGGAGATGGCTTGGCCCTGGGAGATATCAGCATGGGAGAGGAAGGCTAACTATTTTTAATAAAGTCCAAAACCAACCAGATGGGTAGAAGGAGGGCAATAGGGTTAGGATGCATCAAAGAGAAGGGCCACTGCCCCAGATGTATCACGCAGGTCTTTTTGGAAAATGTCCAGCACAGGGAGGCCAACTGCTAATGCACAAGGATAGGAAAGCCCTCAGCAGATACCAGTTCCAGGCGGTGTTAAAGGAAAAAAAAAAAAACTAAACTACACAGCAACACTAAAAAACGCTGAAGATTATCAAAATGATTCGAACTGCCCGCTAGTCACTCCACCATGTCTGCCTATCAGCGCAACAAACATATTACCTTTAAAAATAGGAATTTCATCAACTTAACTGCCACTCACAATTTGAATCCCAGAACATCTAAACATAATAAACACCCGACCATAACAGCTGAACCCAATAGTAAGATTCCACCCAATATACCAACAGTAACCCCTGCTCCCACGCTTAAAGTAGCACTCATTAATGCAAGATCACTAGTAGCGCACGCCACAGAAATTGCTGACCTGATACAAAACAGAACATTTTGACTTCTTAGCCATCACCGAATCCTGGCTACATCAGGCAGCAGGACCTGCCTTGATGCTTGCTGTGCCAGCCAACTACACTATCCTCTGAGAAGATAGAGCTGACACCCGGGGAGGAGGTATAGCAGGTGCGCCAGCCCACGCAGGAGGCGCTAGAGGCGCAGCTCACATAGCGGGCCACGACTCTGGCAGTACCACGCGTGGACTTGCCTCCTCTGAGGATTACGCAGGCAGGGTGCCCTCGGGGGTCCGGCAAGACCTCTCATCCAGCGCTGGCAGCAGTAACAAGGAGGTTTGCGAGGAGCAGCAGCGAAGGAATGTTGGGAGCAGACCACCTGCGGCATCGACTCGCCGGAGTAAGCACAGGAACAAGGATTTCCTAAGGTCTGGCGTGGAATCGATGGGTAGCGCATTGGCGCTCACCCTTGCCGCGAGTCAGGAGACCGCGAGAATTTCCTCCATTGGTTACAGGGGGAGGCACAAAGGACCCTGGTCAGCAGGATCAGACCGCAACAGGGTACTGTGGCAGGGGGGTTGTGTACAGCGCAGCGCCCCGGTCTCCGAAGGGATGGAGAGTGGAGGGGCGGCGCGGGCGCCAACCCTTAACACGAATGCATGGCAGCGTAGCAGGGTTTTTTGCAGCATCTAAAATGGCAGCAAGCGGGGGCGATGTATATTTCGAAATGTCGAGGCTTTTGACAGGGCTCCTTCAACATGTATAGGAAGGGTGTGTGTTGAGGGTACGGAGGCCGGGCGCATCCGAAGAGTATGAGGAATTGTACAGTATTTCTGTATGCTTTCAAGTGAGGGTATATTGCAAGCGGGGGGCAATATATATGGTGGGGCAATGGGAAATGCCTAGTTTCTTACGAGGCTGCTACAACATGCTAAAGGAAGGGTTTGCGGTAAGGACAAGGGTGATGGGTGAACCCTAAGATATTTGATGTGTACACCGCCTGTATTTAGGTATGTTTATTTTGGAAGCGGGATATTGGGCGCAAGCTACCAGGCATTTCTGCCCCGCGCGAATACCGTGTGCTGGCACCAGTATGTCAGCTTGGGATAGGCGAGCACTGAACGACAAGGTCAACGTTGGTAGAAAGATAATCGAAATTATTTGGCAGTCTTTTACTGGGAGCAGGTTAAATATAATTTCGTTGCCAAGATTTCGCCAGCGTGCAATGGTGAGGAATGAGGCAATTTAATGGGAAATTCGAAACAGGCACGCACGCAAAGTCGAGGTGTCGGGCTTGGGCACAGGCTCTGGCCTCGCGGCCAGGGGCATGCAAACATTTTCCTTTGTCAGTGTGGGGTGCGCGTGCTGCGAGCGGCCGCCAGGCCGTTCCGGAGGGCAGGCAGGAATGCTGAGTTGTGGAGCGAGGTCACTGAGTCATTTGTTTGGTTCTATTTGTGGCGAGCTACTGGGAGTGTGCGGCCCTGGACGGTAGCTGGGGGCATTCCGCTTTCGGCCGAACTAGGTTTAAAAGTAGTATGTTGTTATGTTTGAAACATGCAAGCCCTTATTGGGGGATGTTTAGTTATTGGGCCGGGGCAGCAGCATTGGGACTGCATCAAGGAAGGCTCGATGGTCACCGCAAGGGCGTGGGGTAATGTTTGTTCTCCCTGGATCTTTTTTCGTTAAATCTGATTAATTAAAAAAGTATTTACTGATTTCTGCAGCTATAAGGGTCATCGCGAGGGCGAGGGGCATGATTTGTTTTTTCTTAAGTTTGGCAGTGAATCCAATAAAAGTATTTATAATGCACATATATACAAGTGTTTTCTGATTTATACAGACGTAAGGGCATAACACGGTTGTTGCAGGGAGGAGGTGATTTAGACACACCTACAAAACCTTATACATGTATGTGAGGATTTAAGGGAGACGTCGCAGATGCCCCAAAGAAGGGGTGATTAGAGCGAAGTAACAGCAGGGGATGAACATTATAATGCTAGCCAGTAATAAGAGGGCAGAGTGAGTACGGGCCAAGCCAGTGGCCTAGTATGAAGGACAATTTTAACAAATGATGTGTGCATTTACAGATCACAGCGGATATCTTCGAGGTACGTTCGACTGAGGTGGTGTGTTACAAACAAGGAGGAGAAAGATCTGTGGTAAGGCAAGGGGCCTACTCGGGGGGGCTGGAGGTGATCAACAAAGGAAGAGGGTCAGCCAATTGACTGCCACATGTTAATGAGGACGGGAGCACAAGGCACAACCAACATAAGATAGGTGCCGCAACACTAGCCTTATGTGGGGGTAGCAGTCATCCGGGGACGCTCTGAGGATTACCTCAGGGAGGTTTGAAATAGGTGTGACGGTATATTAATCAACAATCTCTTGTTGCACAATTTTGTTTTGCTTTCTTGCAGCAGTGGCAACATGTCAAGCCAGGGATCACCAAGCTTATTCGACAGCGGGGAAGGCACTTCTGACAGTGGAAGGTCCTATGAGAGCCAGGAGGAGACCCAGATGGTGGCATGGTTCCAAGAAAGGGTCCGAAATAAGGGTGCAGAATGGGCTAAAAGAATGGTGGAGCAGTCTCTGGGTGAACCAGCACTGAGCACACTGCCAGACACGGGGGTGCCTCCAATGGTTCCAGAGGTGGTGACACCCACTTCGACTAAGAGAAAGCATGCGCCCAGAAAGCAAAAGGGTAAGGAGCCTAACACTGAAGTGAATGTGTCACCCGATGTCTCTATTCCTTTGTCCCCAACAGGAATTTCCCCAAGCGCAGGGACAGGGTTGCCAGGTGGGGCAATCCAGGGGATACAGCCAGTAGCCTGCAACAATTCAGGTCTGGTGGTGGTTGTAGCAAAGACTGGGACAATGCCCCCAAATGTGTCAAAGCCCGGGGTAAGCGGGCAGACCATGGAGTGGGCAAAATTGGAGATTACTAAATTTATGGATCATATCATGCTGAGGTTGGGACAGGTACCCGGGCATGACAAGAGGGTAACAGGGTGGGCCCACTCCCCATCTGGGGTCAACCAGAAGGGCGGCTGCAGTCGCAGGGGCGCATGTAAGACTTCCAGGGCAGGGCAGTGGGATAGGGGTACTAGCCAATGGGGTAGCTCAAACAGCGGTGGAGATACCACCTGAGGGGATGCCTGTGGGTTCCCTGAGGTACAATAGGGTAGTACCGCCGGTGGGATCCTTGGGTGCTGTAACACCTGTAGTAAGCGGGGGGACTCCATTGGTGACAATAGCCCCAGTACTAACAGGGAGAAGTACGTTATCTTGGTACATTCATAAACAGGTAAAAGAACGGATATGGGCAAAGGATTACTTCGACATATTTTCAATGCTAACATCAGAAAATGAGGGCCCAGATGTTAATATATCAAAGGAGGAAGAGAAAAAGAGGCAAAAGCGGTACAGGCCAGAGGAAACCATTGACAACTGGTCAAAGGCCTTCTCTCTGTTTGCAACAGTAATGATGGAGAGGTTCCCGGAACGAGGCACTGATATGTGGAATTACAGGGATACCATAGTGGCAGAGCATAAGACATATGGGACTTCTGGTTGGATTGATTACGATAGGGGTTTCAGGCATAAGATGGAAGATTTGCCCTCAATGTCTTGGTCCCAGAAGGACACGGGGGGTTGGTTTGCATTAATGGGTGGCCAAGAAAGGTCCAACGTGCCAGTCAAAGAGGCGGCCAAGTCTGGTCAAGGTAAAAACAACGAGGACAAGAGGGAAGCTTGGCAGTCCTTTCGGAACAGGCAGAGGGGCAGAGGGGGTGATGGCGGGAACAGACACAGGGCACGGGGGAGCGGCAGGGGCACCTCTAGGGGCAACACAGCCAGGGGCACATGCAGGGGTTTTAATGCAGGGTACTGCCGCTTCGGGCAGGAATGTATATTTGCCCATGCCTATGAAAAATGTAAAGGGTCCCATCCAGCCTCTACATGCTATCAAGGGTCCAGGGGACCGCGGGGCATGGGCCACAGCAAGACCACCCAATGAGGAAGCTGGGGGAAGGGACCTTCACCCTTAATCATGACAACATTCAAGCATGGCTAACGGATTACCCAAAAATTGGTGAGGGAAGGTTGATCTCCCAGGGTTTCTTATGAGGGACCACTGACTTCACGAGGGTCAAGGAATCTCCCTTCGGCGGACAAGCTACCAGGTATTGTGAGTGAAAAACTGGCCAACGAGAAAGCATTGGGAGAAGAATGGGTCCATTTAGGCAGGCTCCCCTTCCTAAATGCATTATGTCCCCATTGGGGGTTGTCCCTAAGGAAGAGGAAGGGAAGTACAGGCTGATTTACCACCTGTCTTACCCAGAGGGGGATTCTGTTAATGATTGGCTGGACCCTGAATATTGCTCTGTTACATATGCTTCTTTTGACAAAGCAATGGAGCTAGTGGGCCAGATGGGAAGAAGGGCACTGTTGGCAAAGGTCGACATTGAATCTGCTTTCAGGCTCCTGCCGGTTCATTCATATAGCTTTCATTTGTTGGGATTCAAATGGGAGGGCCAATTTTTCATTGACAGATGCATGCCAATGGGGTGTGCAGTTTCATGTGCCTTCTTTGAACAGTTTCTCATTTTTAGAATGGGCAGCAAAAGCTAAGGAACCAAGGGGGGGCCATCATGCACTACCTGGATGATTTTCTGTTCATCGGTAGGGAGGGTGCTGGGGACTGTGGCACTGCATCATCTTCCTTCCAGGTTCTAATGACAGAATTGGGGATACCCCGAGCCAAAGAGAAGACACAAACCCCAGTCCATATCCTGACATTTCTAGGTATAGAAATTGATACTTACAAAGGCGCATGCAGGTTGCCAGAAGAAAAGGTAGAGGGGCTAGTGGAATCGATTGCCAGCATCCTAGCAAAAGAAAAGACAGGTGCAACAGCTGCTAGGGAAACTCAACTTTGCAGCCAGGTTTGTACCAGCAGGAAGGGTGTTTGCCAAGAGGTTAGCAAGAGCCACAGCAGGGGTGACTAACAAACACCACCACATCAGGCTGAGCGCCGCACTCAAAGAGGACCTAGTCATGTGGCGGAAGTTTCTGCAGGGGCACAACGGGGTCAGCCTATGGCGAGACGCATGGGTTACCAGCAGTGAGTTACCAATGTACTCTGACGTCTCTGGAAAGGATGGGTTTGGAGTGATCGAGGGCACACAGTGGTGTGCACAGAGGTGGCCAACACAATGGAGGAAGAAGGGGCGGCTGGGGAATATTAAAGCGCTAGAGCTGTTCCCGATCGTGATCGCCCTCCTGCTGTGGCTAGGTGATTTGTGCAACAGGAGGGTCTGTTTTTGGTCGGACAACAAAGCGGTGGTCCAGTCTATCAACTTACAGTCCGCTTCATGCCCAGTGGTTCGGGGTCTGCTAAGAAAACTTGTAGAAATGTGCTTGTACCAGAATATTGAGTTTAGGGCGAGACATGTACCACTATTTGTTAATGTAGCTGCTGACGCTCTCTCGTTTTCAGTAGGAGAGATTCCGGAAGGCCCACCCAAGGGCACAGTAGAAGGGCGCAGAGTTCATGCAGGAGTGGTGGCACCTGATGTCGTGTACCAGACGCTCTGGGATCTTGGGGAGCAGTCGCTCTCACCAGGAGTGCCCTCCAGGTATCAGAAGGGCTACAGTAAGTTTGTAAGGGTGATGCACGATACAGGGCACACAAACTTGGATCTAACATCCCAGGTAGAGCGGTTTGTTGTGTGGGCACACAACCAGGGGCAGAGCAGGAGCTGGGTCACAAGCCATTTAGCTGCTGTAGCATTCCATTCCAAACTGAAAGGAGATGAGGACCCAACTAAGGAATTTTCAGTAAGGGCAACAATCAAAGGGTGGGGAAAGCTGGAAGGGTGCAGGAAAGAGGTCCGTAAACCCATTGACTGAAGTTCTGGGGAAGTTACTTGTGGAACTGGAAGGGGTGTGCACAGACGGTTTTGAGCTCGGGCTCTTCAGGGCGGCATTTGCGTTGGCATTCTTTGGGGCTCTCTGGGTTAGCGAATTGGTGGCAACAGGGAAGGGTGATGACTTAGGAAGAGCACTGGCTCCAGGGAATGTCAGAATCACTGAGGGTGGCCTCATGGTAAAGGTCAGGAGATCGAAGACCGATCAGGCCGGGAGGGGCACCTCGATCAGTTTACGAAGGGCAGCGGAACAGTCCAGCTGCCCCACTTGGCTACTGTCCCATTACATGACAATGAGGCCAGCCGGTGGTAGGTACCTCTTAATACACAAGGATGGGTCTCCACTGACAATGTTCCAATTCCGGAGGGTACTGGCCATGGCTTTAAGGAAAGTGGGGTGTCATGGGGAAGGATGGTCCACGCATGGTTTCCGGATAGGGGCAGCAACAACAGCATTTCAGGCTGGGATGCGTGGCCCGGCCATCCAGAGGTTGGGAAGATGGCAATCTGACAGGTATAAACTTTACATCCGCCCAGGAGGGCAGGACAACCCAACCCTTTCAAAGGAATAGGTCATGCTCTTTGGGGACAACATAAAGTGGGGGGGGTCTGGGAGGGCAGAAAGGGTAAAAGGTTTTAACAACTATGCATTTTGATTTATTACAGCTGGGCGTACGGTCTGGATAATTGGCCACTCGTTTATCAGCAGAGCTGAGAAATGGGCTTGAACGAAGCCGGTTCGGGGGGCCAATTTGGGTTTTCGGGACACCAAGCTGGTGTGGCTAGGCACCCCAGGCATGCGTTGGCACTCACTACTCCCCCCGCGGCACAGGCAGATCACCAGGAGGGCCCCCCCCTGAGGTTGTTGGTGGTGCACCTTGGGGGCGGGGGGAACGACCTGGCTGATTTAAGGAGGGGGCGATTAATGAGTGTAATGCAATAAGGCATTAGAATCATAGCACAAATGCTACCTGCAACAGAAATAGCCTGTTCAGAACTGTTCCTGAGGAAGGTATGGCGGGGAGCGGCGTCCAACGCTGCCGTGGAAAGGTCTAGGAGGAGGGTTAACAGGAGCATGGAGCGCTTCATGAAACAGGAAGGGCTTGTTTTTGTCAGACACCTGGAGTTATGTGAAAAGAACCCAAAAGATTTTGCAGCAGATGGAGTGCATCTATCAGAGCATGGGATGGGCCATTTCAACTTAGGGCTATGGGGACTGATGGCAAGAACGGATGTAAATAGTGGTTGGTGAGTACTATCAGGAGGAGTAATTTGGTGTGGGGGCATTTGGGGTCGTGGGAGGGGCCACCCCAAAGCATGGCGGAGTTACGAGACTGGTCCCGGAGAAGGAGGCACATCTGCGGTCTGGCCCGTGAGCTACAACTACTGGCTGCTTCAGGCAGGATGCGGTGACATGGGCACTGATTCCACTTAGGATGGTTGGGACTCCTCAACAACCGATGCAGTGGCCTTATTCGCTCCATACTCTCTGGAGGAATGACTGAACTGGCAGTGGAATCCAGGGCGGTCCGTTCTCGCAAGAAGGGAATGGTGTGAGATGACTCACAGGCTTTTGGACATGGGACTTTGTAAGACGGGATTGGCGGAGCCAACCGGGTAAGGACCATGGTTGGTGCCAGGCAGTCATAAGACCTGAGCAGGGGCTGGGGCCGCCCTCATAAAATGACTCCAAATTATGCGATCATATGTTTTTCCAATAAAATGATATATATGTTTCCAACTTTCAGAAGTCTCTGACTATCATTGGGGTAAGCAGGGAAGGAACTGTGATGCATGTTACTGTTATGATGTAAGGGGCCAAAGAGTAGGGGTTAGCTCTGCTAAGCTATCATAGCCAAATCTAGCCTAGCAATGATAATAGCTGCACTGTTGCACGTCAACTCTTGTGAATCACTAATAGCCAAGCTACCCATCTCAGACTCCCATATATAGACCACCAGGCCCCAATGGCTCCTTCAAGGAGGACCTCTCTGTTGACCCGTATGGGCCACGGAAAGGAGGACGCGCACACGGAGATTTTGGAAGCTTCTTTATTCATCCACTGCTTAACACAAACTGGCGCTTCTCGCGCCTTACCCAGAAAGCCCCCCTCTCCCTGTCCTCCCGCCGTAGCATGGCTCCGCCCCCACAACGGTGGGGGCAGCACTCCTTAACCCTTGAGTGCTTGGCAACATCACCCCCGGACAATATATTCAAACATGGAAATCAACATTCTTCAACAAGTCTCATAGGCTTCCTTACAGTTCTCCGTGGCCTCTCCTCTTGCTCACCTGCCTCTTGCAGTTCCGTGGCTTGCACATCTCTGCTTGTCCCTCCTGGGTCTCCTCCCGGAGGAACCCACAAATCATCCCGCGACTCTCGCGGTTCTGGAGAGGCCGATCGCTGGAGCGGCTCTGTTCCCTCTCGTCTGGTGTAGTGTCTGAATTGTTGACAGTTCCTGGTGACAGCTCTGCTTTGATCCTCGGCCGTCACCATCGTGCCTTTCACTGCGGTTACTCTCATGGGGCTTGGAGCAAACCGCGGATCTGTCTTTCTGGGCGTTGGTTGTTGGATGAGTACTTCGTCTCCAATGTGGAAGTCTTGTATCACCGCATGGCGGCGAGCGTCAGTCTCCCGTCTCGCTCTCTCCTTGGTTTCTGCGTCCCTTCGGAGCACGTCCATGTCAGGCAGCTCCTCATCGGATGGGTTGCACGGTATGCGGGTTCGTACTTTGTAGCGAAACATTAGCTCGGCAGGTGTCTTGTTGGTGGCTTCGTGAGGAGTGTTTCTGTAGTCCCGTAGGAGTCGGCACAGTGCCTGGTGTGGATCGACTGCTTCTACTCTGGCTCTTTGTCTTGTTTTCTTGATCGATGCCATGAATCGTTCAGCCATCCCGTTCGCTTGAGGGTGGCGAGGGGTTATCTTCGTGTGTTCAAACCCTAGGTGTTCTGCTAGTGTTCCAAATTCATACCCACTGAACGGGGGCCCATTGTCGGATTTGACTATTTTGGGGATCCCCCACTCGCTGAACACTTCCTCTATTGCCGCTGCTACTTGAGGGAATGCGGTGGTGGTGACTGTTTTGACGATGGGGAAACGGGAGTGTTCGTCTATTAGGAGCAGGAGGTAGTCACCCTCCTCCGTGGGCCCATAGAAGTCCATGGCTACACATTCCCACGGTCATTCGGGTATCTGTGTGTGTTGGAGCGGGGGTGGATGTTCCGCAGGAGCTGTGCACTGGCAGGCATGGCAGTTCTTCACCCATTCTTCTACTGCCGCGTCTAGAAACGGGAACCAGACATGGCACCTCAGCTGTCTTTTGGTGTTCTCCGCTCCTCTATGTCCCTCATGGGCCGTGCTTACCACCTCATTCCTGAGCGTGGCGGGGATGACGATCCTGCACCCTCTGAGGAGGATGTCGTTGTCCTTGACGGCCAGTTCGCTGTGTACCCTGGCCAGCCTTTCAATTTCCTGTTTGCACACTCCTGGGTGTGCCAGCATTGCTCTATGGTGATCCCTCCATTTATTGGTCGATGTGAGGCTGATGGCGAGTGCCATGGTGGGGTCAGCTGCTGATGCGGCAGCAACTCTCTCCAGGGACAGCGCCGGTGGTAGCGAGTTTGACGCTATGTATCGTACGTAGGCAATGTCTCCTTCGCGGGTTAGTGGGGCCCCAACTGGGTGTCGTGACAGGTAGTCAGCGGGGTTAAGGTCACCCCCGGGACGATGCACGATGTCGTAGTCATATTCCTGTAAACGGATTCCCCACCGCTCTATTCTGGGGGGCATCTTGGTGTGCGAGTTGCTAAAGAGCGATAGCAGGGCCTGGTGGTCCGTGATTAAAGTGAACCTTTTCCCTATGATGAAGTCATGGAAATGTTTGCACGCCCAGACGGCGGCTAAGCTCTCTTTTTCCGCCTGGGAGTAGGCCAGTTCTGGGGTGGACAGGGCCCTGCTGGCGTAGGCGACAACATGTCTCGGGTGGACATCCGCCCCGCTGGTTTGGGCTAGGATGGCACCAAGGCCCACCGGGCTCGCGTCCACCACTATTTCAGTGTGCCATGAGGGATTGAAGTAGGCTAGACGGTGCGCCTCCATCAGGGCCCGCTTGATGTTGGAAAAAGCCTGGAGACACGCAGGGGTCCACTCAAACACCGTTTCTTTCTGGAGGAGTTTCCATAGAGGGTCAGTAAGGGACGCGTAGTGCGGTATGTACCTCGCACAGTAGCCAGCCATGCCGAGAAACGAGCGGACGTCTGCAACTTGTCGCGGTTCTTCCAGGTTGGTGATAGTGTCAACCTTATCGGGATCCGGCATCATTCCTTCGCTGGAAAAAATGTGTCCAAAAAATTTCAGCTTTGTCTTGCTGAAACGGCACTTTGCAATATTGAGGGTGAGGCCTGCCTCCTGGAGTGCTGTACATGTGGCGAGTAGGGCTTTGTCGTGAGACTCTTTCGATGATCCAAAAACGAGGATGTCGTCACTGTAGTTCAGTGTGCCCTTTATGGGTCTGATCACCTGCCGGATGGCCTCCTGAAAGATTTCCGCGGCTGATGAGATGCCGAAGTTCAGACGCCGATATCTGTAGAGACCGTCGTGGGTCGCGAAGGTCGCGATGGGTCTGGATTCCGGATGCAGCTCCAGCTGATGGTATCCTTGGTTGAGGTCGAGTTTGGAGAACATCTGGGCGTTGTTCAGTTGCACGATCATGTCCTCAATGCAGGGGCCCGGATGCCTCTCGCGCTGAATGGCGGTGTTTGCCACCCTCATGTCCACGCACAAACGGATCTTCCCCCCTTCTTTGGGTACAACCACGAATGGGGAAACCCATGGTGTCGGACCTGTGGCTGGTTCAATGATGCCATCAGACAGCAGTTGTTGGAGTGCGTCTGATACTGCCGCTTGCAGGTGAAACCCTACTTTCCGGGGATGTTGTGGTACCGGCCTCACCGATGTGTCGATGTGGAGCCGGATGGGAGGGGCCCTGAGTTTGCCCAGCCCCCTGCAGAGGTTGGGGAAGTCCCTTGTGATGTCAGCCTGTGTGACCAGGTTCTGCGGCTGGTAGCATGCGATGGCGCCAACTGCGTCCCTCGTGTGTGCGCTCTCGGAGGTCGCAGTGATGGAGTCTCCCGCCCTCACGTGTATTTCTATTAGCCCCAGGCGGGAAGCCATGTGGTAGCTGAGCAGGCACCGGCTTCTGGCAAGTGACCGGATAATGTGTATAGTTGTGTCCACTTTCCGGCCATTCAGGAGAAGGCGTTGTGTGAAGCATCCTACCGTCGGTAGGGGGGTGGTGGCACCCCACTGAAATATCCTTGAGCGAGACTGTTCAAGTGCGGGTGGGTTCGGTAGTACGGCATAGTCCTGTTCGCCCATAATGTTGACAGTAGCGCCTGAGTCAATCATGAATTGAAATTGTCTGTTTCCCATTTTGATGGGGATTTTCGGGGCTTCTCTGGCCTCTTCATTGTCAAGTATGAGGTTGACAAACTCGTCCTGGTCGTATAAGTCATATGGCATGTCATATGCGGCTCCCTATTCCTCCTGGTAGAGAGTCTCAGGCCCATATTCCTCTGGTGGATGGTCATATTCGTCCGTGAAGTATCTGGTCCGATCAGCCTGCTCTGGCTGTGGTGGGTACCCCGGCGTATGGTATTCGTCAATGGCCCTGACGTACCGCCTCTGTCCTTGGCTTTGTTGGTAATATCTGGGTTGAAAGTGTCTTGGAGGTGGTGGACGGAAAAGTGGCCTGACAGGTGTTTGGGGTCTTGCAGGGGGAAATGGTACACCTTCCCGGCACACCGAGTGAAAATGTCCTTCTCTTCCGCAGTTCGTGCATCGTTGAGACAGCGCTGGGCATGAGCCTGCATGCGGAAAAGACATCGCACAACGATAGCACTGTCTCTGTAGGCGGGGAGTTTGGATGGATTGAGTTCTGTACGACTGTGGCCCCCTATCACCTGGACGAGATTGTTGTATGGTTGCGACCAGTTCCGCTGTGTCATGCTTGGGGTTGCTCGGACTGGCCATGGATGTAGCTTGGGCATCGACCCTCTCATGTATTCGAGCGAGCTCGCTCACTTCCTGGATGGAGAGGGGTTTTTTCAGGAGCTGTTTCTTGAGAGCAGGGGATAGGCAGCCTTCAATGACCCTCAATCTTATGGCTTCCTCCAGCGAAAATGCGTCAAATTGGCAATTTGCGCCTTTTACTCTTAGGCGGGTTATGAATTCGTCAACTGTCTCCTGTGGCATTTGAGTGCACTTGTTGAAAAGGTAGCGTTCGTAGTCGCGATTAACTTCTATGATGAAGAGTTTGTCTAGAGCCTTTATTAAGTCCTTGAAGGTGTTCTGTTCAGCTGCAGGGATGGTCTTGACCACAGTCTTTATTTCGCCTCCTACTAGATTGAGGAAGATGTCCCTGATATTGGGGGAGTTTCCATCACCAGACCCCCTGACGTAATGTTGGAAATCTTCCATCCAATCAGTCCATCTGGGCCCCTTCGTGGCTTATGGGGTCATGGTGAAAGGTGGTGGTAGTCGCAGTTGAATCGGCTGTACGACATGAGCCGTGGTAGGCGACCCTGGGTTGGAACCTGAAGCGGAGGCCGGCGTGCTCATGATGCCGGAAAGCGTGTGTCCCTTGTGTCTGTTATGGGCAGGCTAGCAGAGCTTGGCCTGCCTGGGAGGTCGAGTGTTATGGGGGGGGGGCCACTCCAACCCTGTCACGTGTCTTTATTAGCTTTTCGAGTGCCTTGGGAGACCTCGCCGGCCCGCGACGTGGGGGGGGGGGGGTCGCAGCAGATGGCCAATGTTGCACTACGCGGTACCTGGGGCGCTTATCGCAGCGTGGTGTCAGGCAGACTGCCAGCGATCGACGACGACACTCCTGAAGTGTTGCAGGACGAATGAAGAAGGAGGGGGGGGCTGCCGCCCGTGTCGGAGGTGGAGAGGCCGGAGGAGGAGGCTTGGACGCTCCCAGAGCAAGGAATTGGTGGATTGCCAAGCAGGGATACTTTGGAACGCGCTTGTGGCGCGGAGGGTGGCGGAGAGCCACGGAGGAGCGGCGGACTGCCGAAAGGAAGGCTCCGTGAGCGCACGGGAACGACCTCATCGCCAGTGTTGACCCGTATGGGCCACGGAAAGGAGGACGCGCACACGGAGATTTTGGATGCTTCTTTATTCATCCACTGCTTAACACAAACTGGCGCTTCTCGCGCCTTACCCAGAAAGCCCCGCTCTCCCCGTCCTCCCGCCGTAGCATGGCTCCACCCCCACAACGGTGGGGGCAGCACTCCTTAACCCCTGAGTGCTTGGCAACACTCTCCATGATCCTTTCGGACAACCTAAAAAATGCATCATAGGTACTCCTACTAGGAGACATGAATTTGGGTTTCAACGATCCTAATGATGTACAGGCAACGTCCATTGCCAATGTCCGCTCGGAGTTAGATTTCACCCACAAAGTAACACAGCCTACCCATGAGAAAGTTAGAACACTCGACTAGGTGGCTGTCTATAACTGCAACACTACCATTACTGCCATCAGAACACAGGTATGGACAGACCATTCGCTCAGATTTCACCTTCGATGCCAAAATCAACTTGACGCATAATAACTTCATAGCACCTCCTATGTTAACCAGGAATAAAAAGAATATAACGACTGACAGAATCTTACTGCTGATAGGCCCTACCTTAAACTCACTATTAGACACACTAGATCCATCTATCTTAGTCAACGAATTTAATAAAATGATGACATAAGCCCTTGACACTATTGCCCCTTTAAAAATGAGGAATAGTAAACCGAGAGCACACCTAAATGCCTGGTTTACTCCATATATAAAGGATAGAAATACGTAAAAGCAAATCTATCTGGAGGCTAGCACCATCTGAGGTGAACAAAGCAAACCTCATCCAGATCAACAGGAAATACAAAACTGAAATACGGCGCTCCAAAAAGGAAAGCTTTGATAATAGGATAATGCAAGCCAAATCTGGTACCAAGGAACTTTTTGCAATACTAAAGGAACTGGAGAACCCTATCCCTATACCCGATAACGGTGTTAAAGATAAGACCTGGTGCTTTGATATACAGAAGGCACTCACTGACAAAATTGCTACTCTCCAAGTCAAAATCGCTAAGAAAAGAGTAAACATACCGACTTCAACCCCACAAAATGGCAAACTACCTACTCTACCCAAACCAGGGCGTCGCTTCAACTTCGTAAAAGTCTCTATGCTAGAAGTCGAAAAAATAATACTCTCGCTTAAGCCATCCAACTGCTGAGGAGATAAAGGTCCTGCCCAAATCATCAAAGACGCTGCGAGGGACATATCACCCTTCATATCTAAGCTTATCAACACATCATTCACCTTGGGCACCACCCCAAGTAACCTTAAGGAATCCTGGGTCCTCCCTCTCCTTAAGAAACAAACACTGGACCCTGCTATACTCACGAATTATAGGCCAATCACAATGGTCCCATTCCTCTTAAAGATACTAGACAGAGTGGTTTACCTCCAAATTCAGAAATTCCTGGTGCAAAACTAACTTCTTGGCACCCGGCAATCAGGGTGCAGACCACAGCATGGGACCAAAACAGCGCTCATTGACCTTAAGGCTCAGGTCGGCAAATTGAGAGACCAAGGAAAATGTGCCCTACTACTGCTCCCGGATCTATCAGCAGTGTTTGACCTGGTGGACCACAGGGTACTCTGTAACCACCTAGAGTCAGCAGCGCATTTCTCACAACAAGCTATAGCTTGGATTCAATCTTTCTTAAGTGAGAGAAACATGAGAGTCTTCTCCACCTCAGAAGCAGCAATTCCCATTCCAATTATTTGCGGTGTTCCTCAGGGGTCATGTGTCTCCCCTACCATGTATAACATATTTATCAAGCCCCTCTTTGATGATCTGGACTGTCTTTGTGTCACCTACACTAACTGTGCAGATGACACCCAGATTCTCATCCCACTTACATGAGATTGCGAGCAGGATTTGGCCTTAGTAAATGAAATATACCTCATAATCCAGGCATGGATGGCACTCTATGGTCTATGCCTGAATGATGGCAAAACGGAACTCATCATTCTAGGGACGACATCCAACACCAATAAACTTGGCCCAATTAGACCTCCTTTAATATAGACGACAACACAATTAAGGTTGTCAAGGAGGTAAAAACCTTAGGCTTTTAGCCTTTTTTTTTTTTTTTGGCGACTCCAGCCTCACTCTGGCAAAACAAGTGAATGCAATAGCATCATCTACAGCCTACACCTGTATGCTGATCAGATCAGCCAAACCCTTCCTCTCTACGAGTAGCTGTACCACACTGACAAGAGCACTTGTGCTGTACAAGTTGGAATACTGCAACACACTATACCTTGGGTCCAATAAATACATCAACAGGAAAATTCAAATACTTCAAAATAATGGCCTGATATGGCATTAGGATTAACCAAAAGAACATATCTCAGCAGCAAGGAGACAGTCCAACTGGCTCTCCACCATCGGCAAAATCAGACTAAAAACGGCCTCATTAACATTCAAGTGTCTTAATTATGCAGCACCAAACTACTTGACAGAGAAATTCAATAAGACCTACGCTCCGACCTACCAGAGCGGCCTACACAAATTGCCTGACAGTCCCCTCGTTCAAAACAATGACAATCGGCGGCAATAGTTTCCCTGTCAAAGCTGCGCAACTTTGGAACTCCCTCCCACCCACCCTTAGGGCAGATCAAACCTACCCACATTTCAGAAAAACTATCATCAACTGGTTTAAAGAAAATGATCTTTAACTTAGTATGACCCTCCAATCCTTTACAACTGGCACTTCATGGAGACTAACTACTTAGCTTAAATGTACTGTTTATAGTTATAACTTTATATCATTGTATTCCATCTGTTGTGTCCCTGACTTGCAGTATTTTGTATCTCACATTCTGCTTCACATGCTTGTGGTGACCTCCACTCTAACCTCCACTGTATTTTTGTACTGCTTCTTTGCAACCCTGTCAGATATGCTGTATTTTGTATTTCTCCCTGTAACTATGTAAGCTGAAAATGTCTATGTCCTCGCGCCCTGATACCCTCGGGTCTGGTGCGAGTTACAAATAAAATAAACCAACAAAGCAATTGGGAAAGCGGGGTGGGACCCAACAGAGTTTGGTACTCACTCATTAAGAATGGGGGCAGCAACCTAAGCTTGGGCCGGGGTTTGGGAGCCAGAGGGGTCAAGAGGATTGGGGGCTGGAGATCCAATTGTTTCAGAAAATATGTAAGAGGAGCTCATATAATAAGCATCACATTCCCCTCCTTCCTCCACAGATGACGGCCCATACAGATCGGCATGGATAGTGGGCCATTCATTCATGACCCGGGCAGGACAATGGATAGAGGACACGAAACAAGGTTTACACTTCCCAAAAACGATCACATCCTGGTGGGGGACACCCAGGATGCATTGGGAGGACATTCAAGAAAGGCTGTCAGATCTAATTGGTTTCAGAGACTCGACTGAGTATTTGGTAATAAAACTGGGGGCGGGGGCAACGGCCTGGCACAGTGGGGAAGGGGTCAATTGCAGAGAGACATTTGCAACTCTTCACCCAACATAGCACACTGTTGGAGGGGGACTGAAATGTTCATGTCAGAAATAGTGCCCAGGAAGGTAAGGCATGGCTTGGCGCAATTTGCAGGAAGGCTGTAGAAACATCTAGGAGGAAGTTGAACAAGGCCCAGGAGAAGTTCTGCAGGAACACAGGTCTGCATTTCATAAGGCACGGCTTGTCCCAGAACAACCCGGATTGGTTTCACTGTGATGGGGTGCACTTGTTGCAGAAAGGGATGGAGGTGTTCACAGACAGCATCTTTAGGGCACTAGAGTATAGGGGGTGCAGATAAGGGTACTTTTGGGGGAAACCTGAGCGGCCGGGGCTTCCACTCCGGTGTGGCGGCACGTGTCTAAGGAGAGGATGCCAATCGGGCGGTGAGAAAGAAACCAGCCAAGAATGGAGGCAAAGGTCCGGCTTGCAGGCAAGCAAAGAAAAGGACTTGCTGACAGAAGCAAGCCATCACTCACCTTGGACATGGTGTGTCCAAAAGCATACCTTTCTATCTTGTGGTTATTGCTGTAACAAATGCTTACGGCCCAAAAAGGATTCCACACAGAATGGTATGTAGTTTATTTTTTACTAGTTGGGGTAGGAAGGAGAGCACGGGTGCCTACACTACTTAGCCTATGCCACAGGCCCCTGACCGTCCCATAGGGTCAGAAGATCGAGGGCCGAGGGGTTCAGCAAAGGTAGTAAGGTAGAGGGGAGTAAAGGGAGAGGGCGGCCGCAAGGTGCCGTCACTAGGGAATTGCCATGACAACATGGAAACAAACAGGTGGTTCGGGGAAATGAAGAAAGGAAAAGTCTGAAAATGTCAGCAGGGGGCCAGGGGAGGGTCCGGCCGCCAGTTGCATAACAAACACAAATAGGGTAATAAAAGGAGCTACCAGGAAGGTAGCAGACACAGCAAAAAGAAAGTGCACCCATTCCGTTAGATCCTCTCCGCATCTAGACACAACTGCCTGGGTGGTGGCGTAGCCTTGATCTTCCCTGAGTGTATTCCTACCTCTGTGATTCCTGTGCAGGCCTCCTCTTCCTTCTCTGTAGGCTTTCCCTCTCTCCTGGTCAGACTACCTCTTTCCTCTCTGAATGGGCTGACCTCTCCTCCTCCCTCCTGGCCTCAACCACTCAACTCCTCCTCCTTGGTGACCACAACATCAACCTGGATGCTTCCTGTCCATGCGAGAGAGTGAGTGAGTCTCTCTCTCTTTCTTCCCTTCCCTTCCCTTCCCTTCCCCCTTGAAGCTCCTACCCAGCTATCACCCAATCACCATCACTCCTTTCCTGCGCAAACTCCTGGAAAAGCTGGCCATCTCCCAGCTTAATTTTCACACTGAATCTGTTGGTTGTCTCCATGACCATCAGTCTAGCTTCAGAGCTGCCAAAAGTACGGAAACTGCTCTCTTGAACATCCGTGAAGACCTGCTCTCTAACCCGGATTGTAATCTCCCCTCTGTCCTCATCTTACTCTATCTCTCTTCGCCTTCGACACCGTCAACCATGCCAACCTGCTCAATCATCTCCGTGATAACCTGGGTATCACCGATCAGGCCCTGGTATGGGCCGACTTCTTTGCTCTCTGATCAACACTCCCAGGTCCAACTTGTGTCCTTCCTTTCCTCCATCTCCACCTTTGGTGTTCCCCAGGGGTCTAACACTGGCTGTTCAACCAATACCTGGCACCTCTTGCCCACTGCATTGCCGCTCTCGGCTCCAACTTTCAGTGCTATACAGATGACTCAGCTCATTTTTAGGCTCCCCTCTGCCACCTCTTCTCATCTCTGACAGTCTGTCTGCTATCCAGGAGTGATGAGCCACAAAGGATCTCTGCCTTCATGCCAGAAAGACAAAGATTTGCCTCATCGGCACACTTGCATACCCTTTTCCTGTCACTCTCTGGCCGGCCTTCCTCAGCCTTGTTCCTACTCCTACCTGTGAGGCTAAGAACCTCGAGGTCATCTTCGACTCCACTCTCTTTTTCTCCTCATATCTCTGACGTCTCTAAGAAGTCAAACTACCAACTGAACCTCCTCAAAGGTATCCTTCCTTTCCTCAGCTCACCATCTCCAGAGCTCTGGTTCTCTCTAGGCTGGACTACTGCAACAGCCTCTTTCTAAATCTGCCTGCTTCTATTCGCCACCCTCTGCAACTCATCCAGAACAGGACTGCGAGACTTGTGCGTGGCCTCAAGCCCAGGGATCGTATCTCTCCAGCACTGAAATCTCTGCATTGGCTCTCAGTGGCTGTGAGGATTAAGTTCAAGACCCTGTGCATTGTCCACAAGGCCTTGTGGGGCCTGGGTCCTCACTACCTCAGACTCTCTCTTCATAAATACAACTCTCGCTTCATAAATACCTTCCTACTCAAGCTCTTCGCTCCTCTACTTCCAACTCCCTCAGGTTCAGTCGCTTCTCCAAACAACGAGTTGGTGGAAGATCTCCTTTGGCTGGGGCCTCCCTCTGGAACAGCCTCCCTGCCTCTATGAAACTTGTTGAGAACCATCTCCGGTTCCGGAAGCACCTCAAGACTTTCCTCTTTGCTTCTGTCTGCTCTCTTCCTTTCCCCTGCTGATCTTTCTGTTGCTGCATTGTGCATCTGGCCACCCTCTGATTTTGGGCCCAGTTCCCTTGCCCACACCAACTCACACTCACTGCCTCTCACAACCCTTGCACTTGGGTCTATATCTGCAACACTACAGTCCCCAAACTTGCACTTATTAGACACCCTTTGTCTGCGCTTCAGTCCTGCACCACCACCCGATGGCCGCGCTACCTATTGTTTTTATTGTTCCTGTGTTGTGCACTTCTCACTCCTCCCCTGTCCCTCGCACTTTCCCCTCACCTCTCCCCTGCACTTGTACATTCTCAATGTCACTGGGCCTAGCAAGATTGTTGTTTTGTCCTCTCTTGTACCCCTCCCTTGCCTTATCGCACCCTGAAACACTTGTGCATGGGCGGAATCTAAATAAAATATATCATATCAGCACTACCACCAATCAAGTGGTTTCTGCCAGAGGCAGATCGCCTCACAGATCAGCCTGACAGTTTCCTCCAAGGGACTAACCCTTTGGAATATTGGAGCATGTGGACAGTAGGCCTGTTCAAAGTTGTGGAATTTTCCCTTCGCACAATTTGTGAAGTTTACTGCAAAAATGTGCATGCCCCAAATATACACCACACATTGTGCCCTATTCTGCGTGGTTTATGGACTGCAGACCAGCTTGCCACCTTTTCAGCAGACCTTTTCTCCCCTTTGGAATGGAAAAAGCGGAGCACGTGTGTTTGAATGTGAACCCTGGTCGTGGAAGGCCCAAATCAGCAACAACTATATTGTGATTGTATTGAGGGATGGTTCAAGGCTAAACTGGGGCTATTACAGACATTGCTAAATGCAGCAAATGTGGTCCCACTGTCAGGGAAGAGGGTAGGAATTGGGGAGTGTCACTTGGTCAATCCTTGCAATGGCTTAGATGCCATTGCAAGTGATTATAGTGCCCACACTTCAGCACAGACAAGAGAGGGTCTGCAGAGTGTGGATTTATGGATACCAATATCCAGCTCATTTGGCATTGTCCTTAACACTGGCTACCCTTAATGTTGGCCGAGAAACAAGCTTGTGTATTCAAGTGTGAATGGGTTTGAATGTATTGTCGTGCATCCAATAGATTGTTGGGTTGGTGGTTAAAGTCTTTTTGACATCAATATTATTGTATGCAATTAGCCAATTAACTTGCTCTGTATACTAATGTATGAAACGACATGTGCTATGTAGCTTTGATGTTGTCACACGGTCTTCTTAATATATTTAATTGAATGTGCATATGTTTTTTTAATGATTTTGAAATGGTCTGTCTAAATGTTCCACTGCTATTGTGTTCAGCTCCCATGGGGTCCTCTGTAGTTGACAGGGGCTTTGAAATGATTCCTTTAAACTAAGTACGTTTGGAAAAATATCTAGGTGGTTTGGTTCGGGTCTCTGTTCTCCAGAAACACTTGTGCACAGGCACATTATAAATGACATGACATATCAGCGACCCTAGTATAGCGGAAGCATTGAGTTTCACAGAAGGGCAAATTCAATCCACCATCAGCAGACCTTCAATGTTCGATAACTTACCAGAAGCTGGTAGTTACGACATGCCGACCACCTTTGTGAGGCTTTGAAGAATGAAAAAGAAAGTGTTTAGGACTGAACTTCATGGACATTTATTGAAGGAATTCCTTAAATCGAACATTATCCCTTTAGATCTACAGATGCAGGCACCAGCAGTCTTTTTAGAGGACTACAAAATAGGCATTAGCCAAATTGCGACTAAATGTAGCATAGATTTAATGTTACATACCATTAGCACTGCAGACATAAATCCAACAGGAATTATAAGTACTTGCGCAAGCCTTTGTTAATAATTCTGATTCCAAATGCTAAAAATGTGTTAGAGGCTATCAAAAAGGAAGTTGATGATTTCAAACAGTTTAGCCTTTAAAAGAAAAATCAGCAAAATTAAGAAAAAAGGACAGAAGTAGTTTTTCCCAGTTTGGCTGCAAGATAATAGCCTCACCCCATCCCTCTTTTGTAGAATTCGGAAAAGAATACATTGAGCCCAAAAAGAGAAAATGGGTCAAATTTTTAGGCACTAGCGGTTCTTCCATTGAGGAATATGAAAACATAATTTTTCTAAAACAAGAAGGTGGAAGTGCTGATTCTTCAAGTGATTGTTGGAAGCAGCCGTTTCAATTTCCCAGTCACATGCGGCTTGACGATCGAACGTTCAGAGGTTCTTTCCTCTAACGAAGTTGGCATCATAATCGGCAGAGCAATGGAGAGCCGGCAGAGACGGTGTGCAGGGTGTGCTAAAGCTGAGACAGTGCTTGCGGTGACTGGCAAGATGAGATCCTGATCCAGTCGGTCCTAGAGAGAAAGCCGGTGCATTAAGGACTGGCACCCTTGGTAAGCTCTATAGTAGGCTGCTCCTGCTGCGGACTGTCTAAAATACCTCAATGCTGTTCTACCCAACAGTATGGACTCTCTTCTTTTTTGTAAGGCACAATAGTACAATGGCATAACGGGGTAAGCAACCCCCCCCCCGGGCAGTTTTTTGGTGTTCTGCCCAGGACACGCAGTCGCAGGAAGCTACCGACTACTGCTCCCATACCAAACCGATTGTCAATTTAACCTGAGCTCTGCTGCTAGAAAGACTGCGCTTCACTGCCTCACCTTTGAGGATTCCGATCGCAGCTGAGTGCCTGTGCTCGACTTGGAGGGCAGCAGTCTGATTTGAAGTATTGGCACCGAAACCAGCAAAGCAATACGTAGTTGACTCTCGAGACACGGCAGAGCGGTCTAACCACCAACGGAGTGCCCGCATACAACAGCACACCCAAAGAGTCATTAGGGAGCCAGATGAGGGTTGGGCCCCCGAAGAACAGACGGGTAAGCCTGGTCATCTTTGTCTCGCCCCGGATAGCAGTCCGCCCCCATCTGTGCCTTCTGCATTGTCATCTGTTAGTGTTACCCCCCACTCACCGCTTGCAGTCACTGAGGGGGATGGGGGGTAATTGGACCTCGGTAGTGTAGTACCTTTACCTGAAACCGGCCCACACTCTGTCCCGACCTCTCAGGCAGCAAACCCAGCTCTGTTGGAGCGCTGACTCAGTGTGAAAACTGAATCTTGGCGAGTACCTTGGTGCAGGCGGAGCAACTGCACTAGAAGTGGTGGAGTAAGGCCCCGATGAATCCCATTCCAGCTCCACAACCTCGAACCGGCTGGCGAGACCTGAACCTGTGGCTCAATAACCTCGAACGGGGTGGCGAGACCTGAACAGGCAGCCTGAACGCCTGAAACAGAGGACCCTCATGTCTCACGCTTCTGATACCGCAATGGGGCCCGATGATGACAGCCGCACTGAAATATCCGTCAAACCCACCACTTGTGTAACAGGGGGCATGGTCTCTTGTTAGGGAGAATCCTCATTGATGGCTAATTTCCCTCACCTAGTGAGTCCCGCAGCAGCTTTGCTGGACTTCTGTAGTTTATTTTTTTCCACTTGGTAAGAGTGTGAGCTTTTCCCCCACTCGTAACTGTGTTTTGCCAGGTATATTTCTCTGTTTTTGTGATTGTGGACTCTGAAGTACACCACTTCAGTAGCCCCCTTCTTGTGTGTGTCACACAGCACCTTCAGTGCCGTGGCACAGGGTTGTCTTTGAGACTTCCCCCTGACTCCATTTCTGAGGCTGACTACAGTCCATCAGAAAAAAGTAAAGTTACCATTAACTTTAACTAGTCAATCTACCACAGATCCAGTACATCCCATCTTCCATGGAGTACTGGAAAGGGTTACTTCGTATCCTTTTTTTTATCTGTACCTCCTAGAGAATTGTTTCGCTCATTTAACATTTAGACTTGGCTGGTGGCAGTTGTATCTACCCTAACTTTTCTACCGCGATTATATTAGATAAACGTGGTATTGTTTTAGGCTATTATATTAGCCAACTGACTGAGGGAGAACCCCTGTGCAGAAAAGACCATGGCTGAACTCATCTAACGATTGCTGCAAAGTAGCCAACTTTCGGGAGAAACCAAGGAACTTAAAAGGCAGGGCTGGACTACTGGCTGGTCCAAACTAAGGGCCAGGCCTCCTACAACAAGAACTTGATGCCACACCCGGACGATGGACGGGTTGCCCTATCGCAGCAGAGGGGGCAGGACAAAAAGCCTGAGACCCCCACACAGAGCATACCGGGTCAAGATCTTGACCAACAACAGCCCCAACCACACCTGAGATTAAAACCTATGGCATCACCTTAAAGGAATGGTTCGGTCAAAAAAATGTTATTGCCCCCACGGGTCGGCCATGTGTTTTTAAGCCTAAGTCGCTCGATTTTAGAAAAAATTCCTATGGACCTTACCCGAGTTTTCATCCATTAAACGCACGCCAAAACAGGCACCAGGAAGCTGCCATTTTGTGATAATCCTATCATTTCCCCCATCGCCCTGGCTGTCCTGCTTTTGCGGCTCTAAATCATATCCCCCCGCCCCTGAGCCTCTCATCAGCAGACGCGTACCGCCCATTTCACAACGCCAAAGCACGTCTCGTGTCAACATTCGCTGCGCTTCAGCTAATGACGTGTCACCATGGAAATGGCAGTACGCCTCTTTCCTCAATAAGTATAAACAGACCGTTTCACAACACACAGCAGCAGATTTTCGATTCCATTCCTCTCTGTGTTACTTTGAGTATTCTGTGACTCGTTTCTGTGCTCTGGTCAGCTACCTTCGTTGCTTGTAGCCCGTGTGGACATATACCAGTACCACCGCTATCAATTATTTTAGTTTGTGCAACACACAATGGATACAATAATGCCCTACATGTACGAGCCCGAGTATACCGAGGAGGAACTACTGGAAAGGGAAACACGTGAAAACGATGGGGCTTCGGACAGCAGTTGGCAGGACGAATCAACGGATGAAGACACTGGACCTAGTCGCATGGACGGTGTTTCCACCTGGTGCACATGCAATCAGTGCGAGCTAATGCCGACCGAGGAGGAGAACTGCTGCTGCTGTGAAAACTCGGGATGCGTGGCCTACATTTCGGAAGGCGAGCCACGACCGCAATGCATCACCGAGCTGCCAGACTTCAGGGCAGGACAAACGTTTATTAAAATTATCTTGGTCATTTAAAAACAGTGTGTTTCATTCCTTTTCACAGGTGGTACAGGCTGGTGGCCTATCGTTCCTTTACATGGTGGCTTCACGGGAGGCTTGGACACCGCGTTCGAGGAGTGATATCCACCTGTGCCGTTCGTGCCATAAGAGAAACATTCCCGAGTGACAGCGGTCAGTACAGGGGATTTTCTCTCACTGTGCTGCAACCTGAACTGTACAATGTGTAAACTTTTGTATTTTTGTGTCATCAAAATAAGCTACAGAATAAAACACCAAATATATTTTAATAACGGTTGTTTCGATTTTTTAAATCAATCAAGTGTGTCTCCATGCAAGGATGGACGTCAGACACCTGTGCTCGGAATGGGTGAAGTTCAGGTCGCTGTGAAGCGGGGTGGTCACTATCTAAGCTAACCAAATATATTATCAATAATGCATGCACTAAATAACAGTTGTTCAAAGTCTTTCTGTCGGTTATGTCTCTATAAAAGTCACACATATCAATACTATCAATGAACATTGGATTATACAGGCCTTAGGTCTAGGGTTGACCACTATAATACAGTGTTTGAAGTGTGGGTCTGTGCTCACAAGAATCTCCGATATGTGGCATTTGTTATTGATAGGCAACGATATACTGCAGTAGGGGTCTAATGTTAGTTGGGGATCTGCTAGGTGGCCATCATGGCATGGTCAGTGGTCTGGCACATGAAGAGAATACCTTTCAGGGACACAGGGTCAGAATGGCAGTTACTTTCCACTGGCGAGGGTGCGTGGGCAAGGACACATTTGTGGAGATGAATGAGTCATGTGCATGGTTCAAGCCGGTTCACATGCAGGACCGTGATCTCAGAGAGTGATGTGTTACATTTATTAGCTGTTGCAAATACCTCTGGAGTTTTCCAGTCAGAGTGGGAACGAGGCTGTGGGCCATGTGCTCTGCGCGCTGTACTATCGCAGTGAGGCCTGGTCACCAAAATGGAGTGGAAAGGGGGTACAAAAATGGATGCCCCGTGTCCTTTAACATCACATAAGGGCAAGGGACGGGCGCAAACAGCCAAGGTGACAAACAGCATGTACACTTCAAAAGGTATCCCACACCCAGGGGCCATCGCTCACATGGCCTCCTCAGACCCCGAGTCTCCAGGCAGGCCTCCCCTGAGGCAGGCCGCCCCCTTGCAATCCACATAAGTGTGTCTCCATTCAGCAGTCTTCCTGTGCCTTATCTGCACGCCCCATGCACATCCATCCCACCCCCTCTATCAAAGGCGGTTCGCACCCGGGGATGAGCGCTGGCATGGGGGGCTGTGACAGGCGCAAACGGCCAAGGTGCCAAACAGCATGTACACTTCAAAAGGTATCCCACGCCCAGGGGCCATCGCTCACATGACCGCTTCGAGCAAACTCGTCAGTGTGCTACCTGTTCTCCTGCAACATACTGCTCGGCCTGCTGAATCCAACTGTTTGTTAGTCAATGTAAGGCCATGTATCCTAGTCATATTTCGGTAATTTTTACATTTCAATCTATTTGCTATTACATGACCCAATAGAGCTATGGTCATTGGTCTCATCGCTATTGATTTGAGTTTCAATTGTTATGCTATCAATAGATCTATTTATTTTCATCTGTATCAATTGTCATCGAATTGCATCCTTTGGGGGTCCAGTCTATAATGTAAGCATGGTTCCTTTTCGTGCAAGACAAAACAAACATTTCTGTAACTTATGCAAATACTAAGCCGCACATGATGAACTGGTATAGTTCCGGCGACCAAAACAAACCTTGCATTGAGCATGGTATGGTTCATTTACTTTATGACATTTTTATTCATCAAGGTTTTATAATAATCTTGATATTTCCTTTTCAGAATTTTCAACAATGCCTGCCTGTTCGATTAGCGGTTGCCCTTCGAAGACCCCTGCTAAATCTGAAGGCACTACAATGCATGTATTCCCGAAAACTGTTGATCGAATAAGAGAATGGGTCAGACATTGCGGATATCCACTCGATGAGCTGGAAAGTAGAGTCCAACAAGTCTTTGAGGACAAGAGGGGTGATCGATACCGCATCTACAGCCGGCACTTCCCCTCAAACATGTACACCACATCTTGAGTAACAAAGAAGAACAAACGGCGATCGACACGAAAATTGCTCGCAAACGCTATTCCCACTCTATTCATCCACAATCTGCCACTGGTGAGTCAAGTGTCCGTTTTTAGCTTTAGGCCTTGCAGTAGTGTGTAGGTAGCCGAATGGATTCATTGATATTTTAGGTGTTGTTTCCAATTTGTAATACTTTCGACATTGATATGAGTGTATAGCTTTTTGAATAATGACATTTATCAATATATTATTTTTAGATTTCATAACCCACAAACAAAATCTATATATGGGCACAGGGAACTGTGCTATATTGCGCATTACTCAATTATTCTGTCTCCTTACATGGCAATTTTAAATATTGGCATTTCATTATCAAACAATAATTTACCTTTACAACTTCTTGACTATCCCTTGAATCTGAAGCAAGAACATTCTACTTCCGTCACGTGCTCGCAGTTGTCAACCACTTCTAGCGCGTATCAGGTAATCATACTTGGCTATTCCGCTACAGACTTGTTTTATGCATGTCAAGTAATAGTTTGTATGTATCGTGTGATTATTTTACCAATTGTTTGGTTGGTGCTTTCCAATTGATACACACCTTAGTTGTCGTCCCCTGTTGTTTGTTTTCAGTTATAATTAGTGTTATCCATACTAATGCAAGTACTGTCTTTCAGGGAGATGCGGAAGCGTCCACCACATTGACAACAGCCCTAGATGTTCATCAGCAGCCCGAGGTATGGATACTGACAGCTCAACTGACCGTGATCATCAGGACTGGAACACTTGTCGTTTGATTGTTATACACCATGTTTCATTTGTGGTTAGCCGTTGATATGTACCTGTGCGGTCGACCCCAAGCGTGTGTTGTGTTTTCAATATTGTAATCCTTACTAATGCAAATACTATGTTTCACGCTGTTGTTGAATCGTCAACCCACGCAATTGATGCGGAGCCTGACATTCAAGTAATTCCGGTGGAAGCGGGACCATTGGGATATGAATCGGCGCAACAGCTTTCGGAAGTGCGCACCACATTGACAACATCTCTAGATATTCTTCAGCAGCATGAGGTATGGATACTGACAGCTCCATCGAGCGTGATCATATAACGTGATTCCATTTGCTATACTTTCTTCCCTATTAACGCAAGTACTGTGTTTCAGGGAGATGATGGAGCTTTCACTACAATCACAAGATCACATTTAAATGATGCAGATGTAAAGACATTGGAGAAATAAGTCGATTAAATCTGATCATTTTTAAATATTCCTTGATTCTTTTAGATAATGCAACATTTGTGGTTCTCTCTTTATATGTACCTGTGCCGTCGACCCCAAGTGTGTGTTATGTTTATGATATTGAAAAACATACTAACGCAAGTACTGTGTTTCAGGGAGTTGCTGATCCCTCCTCTTCAATACAATCATTCGTGGCAGTCCATGTAGAGGTATGTATACTGACATCTCCATCGAACTGGGTCATCAGAGCTTGAATACTTGTTGTTTGATTGTTCCACACAATGTTTAAATCGTGTTTGGCTATTGAGATGTACATGTGTGTTCGTCCTCACGTGCGTTTTACGCTAACAATATTTTGATACACAGTAATGAAAATACTATGTTTCAGGGAGTCGATGGAGCCTCATTCCGTGCTGTCTATGCGGATACAGAAAATATAGTCGTTGCAGCGCAAGAGGAAGGGGAGACATGCGGTTATGTATCAGAGCAACAGCGTGCAGATGTTGAAGGTCGAGTCAAAAAAGTTGTAAAGAAAAGAAACCAAAATAAGGTTAGTTACAAAAAGTTCATAACTTTAGACATTTTTTTGTGCTGTGGACTATTTTATGTTTTTTTTCCAGTCAATTGTACTATACTTTATCTTGTGTTTAAACTGAACATCCCTTTTCCAATCTGTCCTCTAGTTACCCGTGGGTCTACGAACTATACATACACAGACAGTGAAGAGAATGAGAGATGTTGCTTGCCAGACCATTTACACTATGGAGGAACTATTAATTCAGACGCGGCATGTTGAGACTTGGGATGCTCATGTCCAATGGCCAGAACATGAAATGAATGTGTCCGGAGAATCCAGCAAAGTTTTATTGGACCATTGCTACAGTACGACCGCACCGCCGCAACAAGATGATACTGGAAGTATTGAAGATAGCTCTGAAGTAGTCGCAGATCAATTCACACAATCTACACCCGCAAAAAAATTGCCACCAAAAAAGCTGTCGCCATTGTTGTGTTCTCCCATCAATGTTGAAGTAACGGTTGTTGAAATGACAGAATGAACCAGCAGCAGCATTCACTCATGCATCAGAACTTTATAGCAGCGATATTTCTTTCAAATGTGGTGATATGTCCTCAACGTCAGAGTCCGAATCAACTTTGACGCAGGATGACAGTCTAATGAAAGAGGGCAAATACATAGTATTCGACAGTTGTTTGATGGATATTATAAGTATGCTGAAATGTGGGCATTCCGTCAGAGGGAAAGTATGTGGGAAGCCATTGATTCATGTGACTCGTCAAAAACAAGGCAGTAACGTCACAATACATGCCGCCTGTAGATTACATCATACGTTCTCATGGTCTGCACAACCGATGCTGGGGAAACTGCCAGCAGGCAATCTACTGTGTGCAGCTGCATCACTTTTTAGTGGCTCCAGTTTTAGAAAGTGAGTCTTTCTTTCAGTTTGTGGGACTCCATTTCATTTAAAAAAGGCAGTACTACAAATACCAACATGATTATCTGTTTCCGGCCATTAGTGATGATTGGAAAATTGAACAATTGTCTCTAGCAAGTACATTCGAAGGCAAACTATTCAGTCTAGCTGGCGATGGACAGTGCGACAGCCCTGGATTTTCTGCCAAGTACTGCACCTACCACTTTCAGGACATGGATAGTAAGAAAATTGTGAGTTCTGTGGTCGTGCAGGTAACAAAATGTACATCCTCAGTGGCCATGGAGAAACTAGGATTTATAAAATCAGTGGAATATCTACAATCGAGGGGAATGCACATCGACCTCATAGACACGGACAGACACGTTTCAATTGCCAAGACAATGAGAGAGCAGTTCCCACATATTAAACATCAATTTGACGTATGGCATCTTGCTAAATCAATCAATAAGAAAATCTCGGCTGCAGGGAAAAAAAAAAGGTTTGGAAAGTATTTCAGAGTGGTCCCAGTCTATCAGCAACCATCTTTGGTGGAGCTCCAAAACTTGTGAAGGGTCAGTGGAAATACTACTTGAAAAATGGCGGTCACTGATGCACCACTGTACCAACGTGCACCGCTTGTCAGAAAACCTACATTTCCACCAATGTGAACATGGCCCTTTATCCCCAGTGGAGGCACGGAAGAAGAAGTGGTTGAATCCATCTTCACCGACACACAAAGCCATTGAGAAGATTGTTTTCGATAAAACTCTATCAAGAGATTTGAGGGGACTGACAGAATTCTGTGACACAGGAGGTTTGGAGGTGTTCCACAATATGTGTCTAAAGTACAGGCCAAAGCTCTTGCATTTCAGCATACAGGGCATGAGACATAGGACTCTACTTGCCGTCTTGGCCCATACCGAGAATCTCAGCCGTGAACAATCTAGGACTAAGGGTAATGTAAGGATGCCTCGCTACACTAAGGCCTTTTCAAAAAGAAGTAAGCAATGGGTGATCAAACCAGTCTATGAGGAAATGGAGTTTGACTTTGTCAAAAGCCTTATTGTTGCTGTATTAGAGAAGCACAGATATGGAATTTTGAACATTTCTGTGCAGAGCACTGATCCATTGCCACCCAACATTGCCACTGTGCCATGTCCACCCAAAGTAGAGCTGGTTGTGAAGTACAAATCCCGGTTTAAATAATTGTAATACGATTGTCTTTTTGTAAATACATTTTATTATACAGTGTGCATACAAAGTACGCTAACCCTAACCCCTACCTTCACCATTCTGGGTGCCGAACTACCTGGGTGTCATCTTTGAATTCTCTCTCTATTTACCTCATATTGCTGACCTTGTCTATTTGTGTATGTATATATTTTTGTTGATGTAACTCATTTTTGCAGTCTCTTATAAATGCTGGGCACTGTTAACCGAGGGGAGGCTTGCGTATTGCAAATAATAAAACAAACAATAAATCTCACTTTCAAATCAACTGCTCGGGTACTTTATACTTTCACCTGACCTTCCCCAAAATATTAAAAGTCTCAATAGTTATGGTTCTTTGGGGCTTCAAAGCTTGCAGACAACGAGGACAAAATTGGGGCCTTGGAACGCGCCAAGCGAGCCGTTGCAGATTAGAGAAGCCAGTTCGCATTTGCACATTGAGGCGCACTACATAGATGGATTCGAAACTTCATGTTCTCACAGATGGCTTTACTACGGGATGTTGCAAAGAAAGAATGTATGCTAATTTCTAGTGAAGGTCAGCGGCTTTGATTTTCAGCTCACGCCCTGAAGAGGCCCGCAGTATAAGGTTCTATTGTTTTTTGACCTTGAGAGACAGGGACCATGCTGAAAGAACTTCATTTGAAGGGGGGGTTGGGGGGGGTGCAATAACGTTTGAGATGATAAGGCAGAACATTCTTAAACTAGACAGAGTTTCATGTTTGTTCAGTATATGAAAAATCGTTGTGAAGAGCACAGTGGGTTTTACGGACTGCATTACGCAGAGACACAATGGAAATTGCAAATATAATGTAAGTAACTCTTTAGACGCTTTTATACTGGAATGAAGAATTAATGAATGGATGCATGAATAAATGAATGAATGAAGAGCTTTGAAAAGGTTTGTGGGATCGTCCTTGTAGCGGGCACATGGGCATGCAGGTCCACCTTCCACACGCATGTAGACAAAAAGTTGTTTCTCATTATGTACCAACCTCGATTTATTTAGTTAGTTTTCGCATTGATTTTAGAGCCGAACATACTCCATTGCACTATACTTGAAAGCAAATAGTTTCAGCTCGGCCATAAAAAATAAAATGAATAATATTAATAAAGATCGGCTGGCGAGACTAATTATAAATTTTATGTTTTCAAAATAGGTACATACTCCCGTTTTGCCCCTGCCACCAGTTTCAGACACCGGCAGACGGTTTCTTCAGCCTCCAGCTGCAGCTTAATGTAAACAACTGCACCATTCTGATCTTATGGGACGATCGCCAAGGGCCCATATGCCCTTACGCGTTACTAGCGGCTAGAAGCAACATATCCACCTTTACGCTGGCCTAGTGCCTACTTGATGGAACAGCCTTGCGGTTCAACGTGCGACAAAAGTGCCTCTTTGAACGAAAACCAACACCCTGTGTACCATAAAGGAACAGCGCGTGACTCACGATAACATTTTAAGGATTTGCGGATAGAGATAAAAGAAAATAAATGACTTTCGGAGTTCATATGTCAATTGCTGAATATTCTATAAACATTTAATGTCAAATACATGTACTTTACCAAATTTACTGTGTTTGGTTTGATTTTAAAGTACAGTTTCATATTCCGAATTGTGGCGCGCTGGGTTGTGAGCAGATCTGTGTTGGTTTCCGGGTTCTGTGTGAAGTCGCGTAGAAGACGACTGGGCGCGTTTGCCTACGCAGCACAGTAACGTCACGGAGACAGGCGGGGAATGTGAATGTTTTGATAATGTCAGGCTCTTGGGCAGGGGATATGTTTTAGTGCCGCAAAAGCAGGTCAGCCAGGGCGATGGGGGAAATGATAGGATTATCACAAAATGGCAGCTCCCTGGTGCCTGTTTTCACGTGCGTTTAATGGACGAAAACTCGGGTAAGATCCATAGGACATTTTTCTAAAATCGAGCAACTTAGGCTTAAAAACACATGGCCGACCCCTAGGGGCAATACATTTTTTTTGACCAAACCATTCCTTTAAGGGCCAAAAAAACATTGTATTAAGACGTATCACTTGAGAAAAATGCTGAATGGCAAGATGAACCAACTGACAACCCCTCACTAAGTAGGTACCAAGTGGTAACAATGTTTCAAACGTAAGAACTTTGATAGTGGGCTCAGCCCAAAAACCAGCAAATCACCCTTCCCTTCTGTACTGAGGCCTACCCAGAACACAAACTTCCTGGTAGCAGAACATGAAAGCCCCATATCTCGAAGGAGAGCTTGTGGTCATTCAAGGAAATCAGGCCTGGACCCTCTCACTCAGATGTCTGTAATGACAATTGCAATGGCCCCCTTTTAGGAAACTGTACGAGTCAATAAATGACACACTAAAAGGCCAAACGGTTATGGTTGTGCTACACTCCAAGATGATCTTGATGGAAGGCTACATTACAGCAGCAAAGAAAACAGGAGTGAGGTGCTGCTATGACGTTCTGCTGGAGGGGAATAGATCTAAAGAGCCTGAATCTGCCACCCTGGAATCCCGGGGGATAGACCAAAACAGAAAGGGACTGGCTAGAACATCATCAAGATCTGGATAGTAGAGGTGGAGGTGCAAAGTCTGATAAGGGTGGGCGTAGTTCTGGGTCCTTGCACAACTATGACAGAAGCCCCAACTGATACGTATCCCACGAAGAGGGTTGGAGGGGGTGCACTTGGAACGCCAGCGCATGATGGGGTGGCAAACTTAAATGCAGCAGTTACAGCTCTAAAACCAAATACAGAAGGCAGAGCAACACAAACCTTTCAGTTCTTTGCCAGGAAACTAAAGAGAAATCAACCGAGGCAGATCCTACACAGCCCCAAACCCAATTCCCAGTGGTTAAATCAAAGGACGCCCGAATTTTTCTGAGAAGTTCTTTCTCACGCAACCGGGTAGACTGGTGAAAGAAATTAACAGCAACAAACCGACAGCCCAGAGGAATGTAGATTTAAAGCTGACTGATGATTCAACTTTGAACAGGGGAGAATGATGCTCCAGACAAAGAGGGCCTAAAAATACTCCTAAACTTATCCACCTACTCTGAGGAGTGTGAAGGGGATACCCCGAGCTGTGCCGCAGAGGACATTTCGATCTACTCAGGTCCTTGGATGGCAGTCAAAGGACAGTGGATACCAGTCCTGTGGACTTGATTAAACCTTTTCTAACCCTAGCCAAAAAAAAGGGTGCTAGAGGTGGCAAAAGCCTTTGAGCAGGAGAAAAGGGACACTAAGGTATGCTCACGCCAGGGAAGTAACTCAGAAAAAAGATCCACAGTAATATTCAGTAATTCAATTTCATAACAAACTAATGTACAATGTGAGGTTAGTATGTGACAGAAACACTGTTTTTAATCAACAGGTATTCATTTGTTTATATATTGTTGCAGTATAAACTTTTGTTTGTTCTCCAAAACAAAATCAAAGCTAAAAAATGTAAACTCGCCCCTATCGTCCAACCCCCAGACCCACCAACATCCATTCCTAGATTCAAATTCACCCCTGTTAGCTCCACCGAGACCATACAAATCAAGGGACTGAAACCCTCAAGATGTCAAGGACATATTTGCCCAGCCTCTCTCATCAGAGAATACGCTGACAAGCTTTCTCTGTTCATCACAACCTTGATCAACAACTCCTTCTCCTCTAGCAATGTCCCAGAAAACCTGAAAGAAGCTTGGGTACTCCCACTTGCCCAAAAAAACTACATTGGACTCAAATGTCCCCACTAATTATAGACCCATCACAACGGTACTCTCCCTCTTGAAAATACTCGACAGAGTAGCATACGTGCAAATTCAAAAATACCTGGAAACCCATAACCTTCAAGGCCTCTGCCAATAAGGCTTCTGCCCTGTCATGGACCTCAAAATTCAAATTAAAGACAAGGGGGATTTGGCCATTCTCTTCCTACTTGACCTCTCTGCAGCATTCGACTTATTCAACCATAACATACTTTGCCAACACATTGCCCTATCAGCCCACTTCTCGACCAATGCCATAAAATGGATCAAATCCTTCCTCTAAAACCTTACCATGTGAGTCTTCTCCACCTCTGCGGCAGCCCCCATGGCCCAGTCACCTGTGGAGTTCCCCAAGGCTCCCGTGTCTCGCCAACACTGTGCAACTTGTTCACTAAACCACTATTTGACCTCCTAGACAAATTGGGAGTCACGTATACCAATTATGCGGATGACACCCAAATACTTCTACTGATCACTGGAAACCATGACACTGACTCCCAATCACTGAACATAATTTAGCTTACCATTCAAGCTTGGATGGCGCAACATGAGCTGCCTTAATGATGAAAAAACTGAATGACTCATTATTGGCAGACAACCCAGGCTAAACAATCTACCCCAATCTTACAAATTAATCACTATTGACGGACACATTATCACGGTAGCAAGAGAGCTAAAAACATTAGGAGTTTACCTGGATTCATCACTCTCCCTAACAAGGCAAGACGACGCCATTGCCACGGCAGTAGCTTACACTGCCAAACTGATCGCCAGAAGACCTTTCTTACCCACCGACAATTATATCACCCTCGCCAGAGCACTCATTTTGTCAAGGATTGATTACTGTAACTCCCTCTTTGTAGGCTCTTACGCCAGAAACACCAACAAACTACAAATAGTCCAGAACAATGCAGTTAGAGCCGCCCTCGACATCCCTAAAAAAACATCTCCATAGCCACACGGAATATCCACTGGCTGCCGGTTCGGGATCAAATCAAATTGAAAACCGTATCCTTAACTCACAAATGCCTCTAACAGTGCCCCGATCTACCTAGCTAGACAATATCCAAAACCCAGTCCAACAGACATACCCCCTCAGCCTATTCTTGCCACCTTGGCATCCCGAGGTTCAGACAGGAAAAAGCTGGAGGATGCAGCTTCCCTGTGATTGCAGCCAAACAATGGAATTTCATGCCACAGGCCTTGAGATCAGACCCCTCCCTTTGGTCCTTCCGCAAAGGTTTCAAAACTTGGCTCTTTTCCCAAGACACCTAAAAGCACTTCCACAACATACGTACCCACACCGGGCACCACCCTCCTGCCACTACCTTCCTCAAACAACCTTATCCTATCCTGTCTGCACTCTACACAGAACCTTTCCATTCACAAGATAACCGAAAACAATGAATCAACCTAATCTAAGATGTAGTCTCTGTAAACAAGATAACCCAATGCTTTTTTTTAATTAACTCAGCCTACTGTATGATGTAATTAATATAACTAATGTCTGTAACCTATGCAAGCAATGACTAACCTAATACCTATGCAAGCAACGAATGTAACCATCCTTCTTAAGCAAAAAGCGCTTAGATGCTTCCGGGTTAAGTGCGCTATACAAATGACAAAATAAACAAACCATTCAGATGGTGCTTGGAGACCGAGGAGATTGACATTGTGAACTCCTTTAAGTACTTAGGGGTTCATATCTCCAGCAGTGCAGTTGAAACCCACAGCATGTCCTCTTTGAATGGGAAATTGATCGCCCTAGCTAACAAGGCTCTAATTGTGAAATGCAGGTACGGTCGGTACTCTCTTGTACCCATCCTGGAGATGTATAAAGCAAAGTGCTGACCTATGGAGCAGAGGCATTTCTCTGGGTCCCTAAAAAGCACTGTGCCCTCCTCGAGGGGATCTTCTGGAAACTGGTCTTGGGTTTACCAAGATCAGTCCCAATTCAGCTAATTAGACGTAAACTGGGCCTAAGCTGCTTGAAAGCATCAGCTGTGGAAAACCTTAAAATTCTTCGTCAAATGCCTGGACGAGAACTCAGCACCAATTTTGGCCATTTTAAGTGCAGAGCTACTGAAAGAAGAGGGGAGTGCTTTGGCGAATTAGGGAGTAGTCTGCAGAGCCACCTTGGGGCGGCTAGGTGCCTCAGTACAAGATCTATGTCGCACCCCGGGGAAGGTCATAAAGAAGCTATGGACGCTAGACCGGATAGTGACAAATGACGAAGCTAACGAATACAAACTCTTCTACAACCTTGCAAAAGAAATCAGATGCAGGAGTAACGTAACAGAGTACCTGAAGAAATTCCCAGACCCTTTCTATAGGGCCCAATTCATGAGGATCAGACTGAATTTGTTCAAAACAATGGAAATCCTCTCAGCTAGAGCTGTAACGGGCTCGACCTCACTGTGCTGTAGATTCTGCAAAATCACTTGTTCGGTTGAAAACCTACCTCACTTGTTTACTAGATGCATGGCTTTAACATCGATCGGGACAAGACACTTGTTGGAAGGCCATGCAACACTATCAGCAGCAGAGTGGTGGACTTTGTTGTTGAGAGAGAAGAAGCCTGCTCCGACCATTACAGCAATGACATTTTTACGGGAATGTTTTGACTTATTGGACTCTGGTGGATTGGTGGAGGCATTAAACTAAAATGGAACACTTTTTAAAGGACCTTAAACTGATATGCAAATAAAAAAAAGAAGGGTAGAAATAGACCTTCTTTAGGGGAAAGACTACCCTGAGGCAGGACACCCACATCATTGCAATTATCTAAATCAGGGAGTGTAAGGAGTGTTCAACACTCAGTATGTATATACATTAAAAATTCCTATTTTTATTCTTTCTTCTGTGACTAACCACAGCACAAACCAGTGGGTTATCCAAATGTCTTAACTTTGTTCTCCCACACACGCACACACACAACGATCAAAGATACCACAGAACTTGAGTTGAGAAAATTCTTCAAAAATATCAGGCTCAACGTTTTGACAATGTTGCAGAGCAGCGATTCACAAGATTTAATCCTCTGTCCTACTTTACCCCTGTGGATACAGATATGCCACTGTAAATCTTGACATTTGAAAAAAAAGTCCTGAAACAACTTCCATAAAATTTTGTAGACAACTCATTGGGGAATAGAAACCAGACTTCAGTTAAATATAGGGCCATTAGGGACCTACCATACAACCCCATATTTATGATAAAGTGAGCTGACAAAGGAGGTGGCATAGTTATCATGAATACAGATTTTTAAATGTGGTCAAAAGATTACTAGATAAACCTAAACACTACACTAAAATCACTACAATTACAGGAATTCTTTCCATATGGGGTAGAAGCAGGTTCTCAGACAGAAGCAGGCTATGATTTTAAGCCTAAGAGACCAGCAACTCAACTTTCTATGCCCTACCCAAGATTCACAAGGACAGCTAACAAAAACCAGGTAGATCTATTGTTTCATTTTGGGGGTCCTGTGACAAATCTAGCAACATCAGTAAATTGGTAATGACAATTTGCACAGTATCTTGTTTACAAAAGAAAACAGAAAACAGGTCATTGAATGTTATTAACTTTTTTCGTAACCTATCAAACCCAAGATTAATATCTCATTCAAACATACCCTTTTGGTTCACACAAAAAAACCTTGTTATAAACAATAAGAAGACCTCTGAAATGTGTGTTTAGGGTTTTTAAATTCGAGCGTGTTCTTTGTTATAAAGTGTCAACCTTATTTAAAGAAAACTGGGTGCCTACAGGCCTATCATAAAAATGCAGCGAAGTTTCATAGTCACACTTACCAAAAATGTATCTAGTGAGGTCCATCAATGATGGATGTAGAAATGTAGGAGGACGAATATCCGTTATGGCATTTCAAAATCTTTGCGGTCAACCCAGAAAGGTAATGACTGAATAGCAGGTTTCCTAAAGTATAAAGTGTCAGTAAGATTTGGAAAGTTTTGATTAATCAGAAAAAGAGATAAGTGAAGAAATTGACTTACCCAAAAATGGGTTCTGTTCAAAAAATTAAATTGGTCAGTAGCGTCTCATATCCGATTCGAACATTCAAGTATAGAAGACTAAGATGGGTCAGGCCTTGGCAATTTGAATACAGGTTGTATTCCTGGGTTGGAGTAAGTCCTCCTGTAGGAGAATAAATACTATCAGTAATAATAGTAGTCAAAAACCGTTTCCTAAGACTTGAAAAAGACCCCTTGATTAACTTACTAGAATAGCTGTTGATTCTTGAGATCAGGCGCCACCATCCACAGGAACCGCTTCCTGTTGAATAATGACACTAGCGAAGGCGGACGCCTTAAGTACCCGGGGATTGATGTCATTGCGCATCATTGCGTGCAACGTCACAGTGTAAACACTGATGTCACCACGCGCATGCGCGCAAATGATGTAAAAATAACACTCGCACTCAAAGTAAGTGCGGCAGAGCGGTATTAATTTATTAGGTGCTCCAAGTGGTATTGATATTTAAGTTTATACTTTTAAGTTAAACCAAAATCTGGTCAAGGTCACCGCTAAAGTTTCTGATATTGGATTGGACAATGTCCCAATTAAAAATGGAGTAAAATGTACAGCTGACAAATGTCAGAGAAAAAAAAAATATACCGATTGAGCACAAGATAAACAGTGCAGGCGGAAACAAGACTCTAGGACAACTTAGAATCATCAACGTGATAATATGAGTTAATACGCCATTAGTATCCAGCCACAATAAGTGGATATTATGTAGTTTCAACTAGCCTTGAATGATTGAGGGGTGTCAAAAAGACTATAGGCATGTAAAGGTTTCAACCAGTTGTGATAACATAATTGAATACGTACTTTTTTTTAGAGAAGTACTACTGACAAAGACTGTCCCAAGAGAGAGTTCATATTCTGAGCATGTAAGGTGTTTTTTGTTCAGACCAGTCTCAAATACCCATTTTTAGAAAAACTGTAAATCGTTAATTATGTACTATTGACAAAAACTGGCCCCAGAAGGAGTTAAAATTCTGAGCATATAAGGTTACAGAGAATCGGGCATTTGTTAAAAGGTGGGAGCAGATCCTTAAATGTTCCCTGGATCTGATTTTATTAACAATCGAAGAATTATGTTAAATGTTAAAGGTATTTGTACCGCGCACCGTCACCAACGGAATTGGTCCCCAGGCACTCTGGCGGATCTGTAAATAAGGTGGGATGGGTTAGTAAGGTGAAAAGGGAGTAGGATAGTGAGAGGAGTGGTGTTCTGTTGGCAGCTTCAACTCGGTATACACCAGATGCTGAGCTTTGGTGCAGGTATTGGATCGGTGTCAGTCCGCGTGTGCTGTTGCTCTGGCTTATGTGTTGTTGCAGTGTTGTGAAGTGCGTGCAGTTTGTTGTGCGAGAGATGGTTGTGTGAGTTTGAGTGAGATAAGTATGCAGAGTTTGAGCTTATATTGGTTAGTGGGTTACCTGACCTTTAGCATGCTAACATTCACAGTTCTGTCCGAATGTGGCACCTGTTGACCCTCACAACTCTATCTGGATGCGGCGCAGGCCAATGCTTAGGATTCCATCTAGGTGTGGGCATGCCAACATTCACAGTCCCATCCAGATGCGGCGCAAGCCAATATCCACAACTTCTAAGTGTGGCATATGCCAACTTCAAGTTTCACCCATTCTCTAGCATGTCAACATTCAAAGTCCTATCTAGATGCAACACAGGCTAACATTAACAATTCTAAGTTTGGACATGCCAATATTCACATATCTATCTAAGTGCGGGCATGCTAACATTCAGTTTTCACCTAAGTGCGGGCATGCTAACATTCAAAGTCCTATCTAGATGTGACGCAGGCTAACATTCACAATTCTAAGTTTGGACATGCTAATATTCACAATTCTATCCAAGTCTGGACATGCCAATATTCACAATTCTATCTAAGTGTGGACATGCTAATATTCAAAGTCCTATCTAGATGTGACGCAGGCTAATATTCACAATTCTGCGTGTGGGCATGCTAATATTGAAGTTTCATCTAAGTGCAGCACTTGATGACCATGACAAGTATGTTAGTATGTAATGCAAAGCAACCTCGACAATCCTGTCATGGATAAGTTCAGTCTGGTGGTCACAAATCTTTCTGAGTGTACGTGGTGTGAGTCTATGGCAGTCTATGTTAATGGGAGGTAAGATAGAGTGGTAGGGGTTTTCTGGAGTAGAGTAATTGTTCCACTCCCCATCCATGCCACACTCACAGTTTTTGTTGGTGTCTGTTGACTACTGGCTTCACTGGCTTCCCCTGTGGACACCTGCACACACATCTTGGAGCCGCCAATGTCGGAGCCGCCCTTGGCCTTGGGGCCCTTAGCCACAGGGGCTGCCGGGCAGAGGGCTGCCCTGGGAGGGTTCATGATATGTGGCCAAGACACCAATCATGGTGCAGGGGGAGGGTTGGAAGGCGGGATTGGGCTGGGGAAGGAGGGGAAAGGAGGAAGGGGACTTCCTCACTTCCATTTTAAAACACTTTTACAGTTATCAAAATCTTTGTCCTCCATTAATCAGGAAATCAAAGATATCTCTGGACAACTTGCAAAATTAAAAACGAATGAGGAATTGAAACAGATTCTAGACAGCACTAACCAGAAACTGAAATCATACAAACGAGAAATCGAACAACGAAAGATCAGGAAATATTGGAGGCACACTCTAGATTATGCGCGCAATATTGTGTACTCTTGGCAGGAATACTATAACAACCTGAGACCTCAAAGAACTCCAGCTAGACCACCCAGACATCCCAATCCCAACAAAAATACTGACAGTTCTGACATAACCAGTGGCGAATATGCAAATCCCGGTAACAGCACAAGTGTCAATCAACCTTCTGAAAGGGTGGCTGATTTACCGGTAAATCTAACTACTTCTGGAGCACAGTCATCGGAACAAACCCCCTTTTTAGAAGAAGGAGACAAACCCGCCAAGGGAAAAAGAAAGCCCAAGCAAAAAAACAAATAAGGGAATCAATTATATTTAACATCTCATCTGAACATCTAACAAAAGCACAAGAGGACACATTGAATTTGGGTATTTCCTTCATCCATACTAACCACACGACAATCTTTGAAGAAGGAAACCTCTTTAAACTCATTTGCAAAATGGAACTGAAAGTATTTTTGACTCCATTCCCGAACCAGTGGTTCAACGTAAACATGAATATCTAGAGATGAAAAAAGCAAATACCTTCCATCCACAAATCAATCATCCGTCCATCAACTTTTTCAAACTCAAAACTACTAGAGATCTCAAATGGTTGCAATACAGGGGTACCAACAAACTGAATATCAGGAGGCATCAATTAAAACTGATCAAGGAGTTATCCGAGGATAATGCTATCACACTTAAGCCGGCAGACAAAGGTGGAGCATTGGTGATGGACACTGAAATGTATAATGAAGGGTGCTTCAAATTACTAAGAGATGAGGGTACATACATGATATTGGACAACGACCCAACTTTGGCTATTACAGAAGTCATCAAAAAACTATTGAGAAAGCCTTGGACTATGATTGGATATCTGATAACACCAGTGAATTCCTTATCAAAAACTTTCCGGTGATCCCGGTGCTCTATGAACTCCCGAAGGTACACAAGAAATATGCACGATCCTCCGTTTAGACCAATAGTAGCGGGCACGGAAAGTATATTCCACCAATTGGCCATTTACCTGGACAGAGCACGTCAACCATTTGTTTAGAAGACAAAGACGTACCTAAAGGACACAGCACATTTTCTAAGATTATTGAATGAAATTGACAACCAGGAACCTTCACTCATACTATTTACATTGGATGTAAATAGTTTGTATACTTCAATTCCCCATGAAGATGGGATCGCTGCGCTAGAGTGGTTTCTGCTTCAACATGACAACATCTCCATACACAAAGAATTTGCAACAGAGTTGATCAATTTCATCCTATACAATAACTACTTCAGATTTAATAACAAATATCTACAAATCTCTGGAACTTCCATGGGCTCATTAGTGGCACCGGCCTATGCCAACATCTTGAAACCACTCACATTCTCAACAAAGAACCATGGAACAAGAGTTTAATCTTTTGGAAGAGTTTCATTGACGATATTTTTGGAATAGGTCGAAGGAGGACCTACAACCATTTTTCAGCTACCTAAATAGCTGTCACAACAGAATACAGTTTACCTTAGAGATCGGAAATCCCAATATTCATTTCCTAGATGTCAACATCTCAAGAATCAACAACATCTTTACAACCGAAATCTATAGGAAACCAACAGATGCCAACAGTACACTACACTTTTCAAGTTTTCATCCGAGTCACCTCAAACAGAATTTAACCTACAGTCAGTGTCTTAGGGTCAAAAGAATAACATCAGACTCTACAAGATTAGGAATTGAAATGGATAATTTGAAAGAAATATTCAAGAAAAGAGGTTTTCCAGAACAGACAATGAATACTGCTATAGAACGTACAAGATTGCTTGAGAGAGGAGATCTACTAAAAGAAAAACCCAAAAAAGACAATCCAAGACTGATCCACATTTTGAAATATTCTGGTCAGAGTTTCCAGACAAAAAAATAATCAATAAAAATTGGGACCTCATTAGAAAAAACACCACCAGACATTTCTTGCTAAACAAAAACAAGGAACATTTGCATGCCTGAACTGCCAAAATTGTTCAAACATTTTAAAAGGAGATCATATTCGTCACCCCAATAGCGGTAAGAAAATCCAATTTATGGTCTATGCGACATGTGACAGAAAAAATTTGATATACGCCCTTAAGTGCCCATGTGGGAAATACTATATCTGTAAGACCACAAGGAAAATCAAAGAAAGGATTAATGAGCACAAATCAAATATCAGAACATGCAATGACAAATCACCGGTTTTCAGACATTTTAATGAAAACAGACAATCTTTCACAGCTAAGATGGGTTGTATTAGAAGTTATCAAGCAACTACCAAGAGGTGGTGACCTTCCAAAACCTCTTGCACAGAAAGAATTATTCTGGATTTATAAATTGGACTCCTTGGCACCATTAGGTCTTAATGAAGATTTCTATTTGGGTCCTTTTTTGTAAAAATTTGTAATAATTGACATTTGATCAAACTACAGTCACCATCTATACTATGTTATGTTAGCGGTACTTGTATAGCGCACCGTCACCAACGGAATTGGTCCCCAGGCGCTCTGGAGGATCTGTAAACAGGAAGGGCGGGTAGGATTAGTCGGGAGGAGGGGAGAAGGAGAGTGGGTGAAGTGGTGTGCTGTTGGAAGCTTCAGCTCGGTATACACCGAGTGCTGGGCTTTGGTGCGAGTATCGGATCGGATGAAGGCCTTGAGTGCTGTGGGTGAAGTTTGTGTTGTTGATGTGGTGTGGTAAAGTGCGTGCGGATTGCTGGGAGAGAGATGGTTGTGTGGTTTGGTTTGGGTTTAAGTATGCAGAAGATTGAGGGTTGGGTTAGTGGGGTCTGTATCCTGGTTCAGGTACTTACGATTCCGTTACAGTTGTAAACCTGTGGGTTCAGATGTTGCTGGTTCTTCGTCGGCCGACTTGTTTTGGTGGTGATGCGCTGATCCACCTGTATCCTATTGAGTATAGTTTGGATTGGTGGGTGCGTCTGAACCTAATCTTCAGGTGTGGGACTGGGTGGGTGATATTTGTTCTTAGGTTGATCTAGTGTGACCCTGGTCACATACTATGGGTACATAATTATAGATCTTCCAGATTGTTTATGATCATTATCTAGGATATACTAGTCAAAGATGTTGAATTCAAGAGAGACTTGTTGAGTATTTTAGACTGATCTGAACAAAAAAACCTTATATGCTCAGAATGTGAACTCCTTCTGGAGACAGTTTTTGTCAGTAGTACGTAATTAACTATTTACAGTTTTTCTAAAAATGAGTATTTGAGACTGGTCTGAACAAAAAAAACCTTACATGCTCAGAATGTGAACTCTCTCTTGGGACAGTCTTTGTCAGTAGTACTTCTCTAAAAAAGTATGCATTCAATTATGTTATCACAACTGGTATAAACCTTTACATGCCTATAGTCTTTTTGACACCCCTAAATCATTCAAGGTGAACGCATGCGCATGGTGACTTCACAGTGTTTACACTGTGATGTCGCACGCAATGATGCGCAATGACGTAAATCCCCGGGTACTTAAGGCAGTCGGCTTTGCTAGCATCATTATTCAACAGGAAGCGGTTCCTGTGGATGGTGGCGCCGGATCTCAAGAATCACCAGCTATTCTAGTAAGTTAATCAAGGGGTCTTTTTCAAGTCTTAGGAAACGTTTTTTTACTACTATTATTACTGATAGTATTTATCCTCCTACAGCAGGATTTAGTCCAACCAAGGAATACAACCTGTATTCCAATTGCCAAGGTCTGACTCATCTTAGTCTTCTATACTCGGATGTTCGAATCGGATAGGAGACGCTACTGACCAAATTTATTTTTTGAACAGAACCCATTTTTGGGTAAGTCCATTTCTTCACTTATCTCTCTTTCTGATTAATCAAAACTTTCCAAATCTCATTGCCACTTTATACTTTAGGAAACCTGCTATTAAGTCAACATCTGGGTTGACCACAAAGATTTCGAAATGCCATTATATGTCAATGATACATAATACAAAAAGGAGAGAATTCGACACTCTCCTGAACCACAGAATTCGAATGAAGTCGACCCTCCACCCGTGGTTGGCACAGGTACCTAATAGTACAAAACAGGACACCACGTGGCAGCCAATGGGGGAAGAGGAGTTAGGGAGAGTTTGCAGATGGGGTAGGGGGAATTAGGAACACTGGAAAGAGGGTGAGGGAACGCCTAATTTGGATAGGATGAGGGGAAGCAACAGGGAAAAGAACCCTTCCTAGAATTTCTTGTAACACTCTATACCTGCAACATAACCACAATTGTGCTTTGGACACTTTAATACGTATACCTAAATACAGTACCTGTCCTATGCATACACCTTAATACGTGTACTTATGAACATAAGGACTCACATATATGATAAGCAGCATGAACCTACACAGTTCGGCACACACCCACAATGATTAACAAAATACATAGCCCCCCCCACGGCACGTAGAAGCAATGAACACGAACATAAAACGCTGGACATGAAACATGAATGAAACAGCAACCACACATGCCCTTTGTTCGTAGTTTCCCAACCCCCAGTACAGTCCTGGATGAAAGTTGTTAAACTCAGACCAACTCGGAGAGCTGAACTTGTGCACTAACTTGCACCATATTCATGAGACGATTTTGCCATATTCGTAGTAGCCAGATTTTGGGGAGATTAGTATGCAGCCCAACACTCAGATCAGACTTTTCCCCTCCCCACTTATCTTACGTCCGGGAGGCCCGCAAGCCGTCCCGAACGCAGCAGTAACACGCCCTCGTAGTCTGGCAGCACTTCATAACTGTCCTCCTGCCGCCCCTCCAATTGTTTCCAGCCCTTGCCCGTACTTATCTGATGTCCGGGAGGCCCACGAGCCTTCTCGGATGCAGCAGCAACACGTACTCAGAAGTCTCTCAGAAGTCTTTGCAGTCACTCTCCGCCCGCCGCCGCCGATAGTCCATCCCCTCACAGAGACATAATTACGAAAACTGCGAACGCCGTAGTCCTTCACGGCCGCTCCTGCCGGAAAAAAAAATAAGCCACACCTGCCGTTGACCCAATTAAAGCTTTTGCTAATCCCTCACAGCTGGTCAAACGGACGCGCGGCTTTCAACTACAAATTGCCCCAAGTGCTGCTGGGAATTATAGTTGATTCCCATGTTTTTCCATATTACGGCCTTTTACTCACTCCTTTCTTGCACCAAACCCTTTTCTGGACATAATGGATATTCATCCTCCTACATTTTCTACATCCATCATTGATGGACCTTACTAGATACATTTTTGGTAAGTGTAACTATGAAACTTCGCTGCATTTGTATAATAGGCCTGTAGGCATACAGTTTTCTTTAAATAAGGTTGATACTTTATAACAAAGAACACACTCGAATTTAAAAACCTCAAACGCACATTTCAGAGGTCTTCTTGTTGTTTATAACAAGGTTTTTTAGTGTTAAACAAAAGGGTATGTTTGAATGAGATATTAACCTTGGGTTTGATAGGTTACGAAAAAAGTTAATGATAACATTCAATGACCTGTTTTCTTTTGTAAACACGATACTGTGTAAATTGTCATTACCAATTTACTGATGTATTACATTTAAATATTTTTTCTAGATAAAAAGTGTTGAACATTTTGCTTTATTGCCCCCGAAGTGATTGTTCACGAAACGCGTTGGGCCACCATTAAAAACAACTAAAGAAATCCTATTCTGTCTATTTTTCAGATAGTCAAATGAATCTTACATGTACATGAATTGTTCAATTGATGCTTTATACATTTATATGTTTTTGATATATATACATATATATATATATATACAACAAATAGTATTTTCAGAATCTTTAGGACTCATTCTGAGCCTTTAATAGTGTGCAAAGGACGGGAGTTCCCACAATTGGGAACTTAATTGTGTTTTGTTATATGTTACAACCCATATGCCAGGGTCGTTTATTATCTCCTCTGCACCTGAAGTCTATTTTATAGTACTCCAAACGTTTTTTTAGAAATCCAAAACAAACCACATAGGAGTGCATAACGATTATTGCATTTTCTTGTTCAAATCTAGCAACACCGTCACTGATTCTCTGGAGGGAGGCTTCTCTTGCATGTCCAGGGAAAGGCAGAAGATACCCTACTCTGACCTTGGGAGTGGCTATTTGCGGGAGGCCCACATAGGGTAGGACAAACTCCAGAGAAGCAGGAAAACACTGAATAAAAATAAACCTTAAGATGTTATTCTTAAAGACACCCATGTGCCTTTGAAGCATGGCTTATTGTGACGCAGATAAAGAATTCCCAAGTTTTCTTGTCCAACAACCTTATTTACCCCCCCCCCCTTTTATTAGTACTGAGATGAGGAAGAGGGATGAACAATGAGGATGACCAGAAGTGGTATGCAAATGCAGTGTTCTAGTCTTTGGAAATCGTTAACTAATGCCTTGAAGTTTAAATCACACACAGCTGAACAAAATACGAGTGAGAGACAGACTTCAGCAGCACACAGCTTGTGAGGACACTGGTTGGAACGCCGGAGGTGAGCACACTGTGGAAGGCAGCATGGAGGCTAACGAGAATGGTGAGCAGAGAGACCGGGCCAAGAGAAGCTCACTGCTTTATTGCTATAGGCAGCTGGTACCACTATAAGCAAAGGAACATAAAGCAGGAGCAAACCGCTAACGGGAGGCACCCCCCAGTCAGCAAACCGAAGGAGAAGACGGAAGGACGGGAGGAACCCCAGAGTTGCCCGGTAAGCCCAGAGAGCAGAAGTGGGTTATCAGAGCACTTGAGAGCAAGTGTTGCATATCATTAACCATGCGGGAAATCCCAATTGAAATAATTGGAGGAACTGTTAAAAATACAAGCAATTTTAAGAATGGGGCGGTAACCCACATCTTGGAAAGATGGATTTATACAAATACGAACGGGGTCGGTGATCCAATATTTGAAAAAAGGAGTTGATACCAATAAGAACTTTGCGGAGAAAGGCTTGGTGACTCAATTAAAAGCATTATTTCTTGGATGAGAGAAAGAGTGAGGATAGAACGGAAAAGCCCTGGCAGGATTGTGAACCAGGCACTGTGTGAGTCTGGTACAGGCATCCAAGAAACAGATTTGTGATATCCTGGCAGGATAGTAAACCATGAATAAGAAGAGAAGTAAACCTGAAACCGTTTAACAGTGAGAATGAATACAAAAAGGGAAGACCCATACCCATTAAATGATCAGTAATAAAGTCACAGTATCCTGGGAGAGCGCACCATGGTAACATGGTAAAAGGAGGAACAGTTAAAGGAAAAGGGACGAACCCAGGGACGTCATTCAGGAGTCGGCAGAGGTTGCAAAAGCAACCTCTGCTGATTGGCTTGCGACCTCTCTCAATCTTTTGCGACCTCTGCATTTCCTCCAATCGGAATGCAAGGGGCGTGGCCACAGCGAGCTGATAACGGTGCTGTGTCCTAGGTTCCTCCATTGTGTCTCTATAGCAGCATGTGTGTTCTGAGTATACAGCGTTGTACAGCGTACTGCGAGCCATGGTGCTTCACTGCTCCTGGGCTAGCTGCTGTATGTGCTATCATGCGGTATTGACGGTATTAGTGTGTAGGTGGGTTGGGTACAGGTCGGGCGTGAGTATGCTGGGTGGGTGGGACAGGTGCCAGTCGGTCCTGGTCTTGTGAGCTGCGGCCTGGCAGACAGTGTGGCCCTGGGGGCCTGGCCTGATTTACCAGCTTGGCGCCAGGCTGCTGGCCCACGGCACACCCCAGCATAGGAGGTCTGCCAAGTCTGGCTCTACCTCGCAGGCCCAGGCCAAGTTGAGACTCACTGCTGGGCCTGCTACACACCCATTGTGGGTGTATTAAGGGAGCGCAACTGGAGCACAGGTCAGGGGTGTAGGCGCTGCACGCAGCGATAGCGATAAACTAACTTCACTCCCCGACTAAAAACCAAGCAATGAAAGGCAGCAGCTGCATACTCATCTTGCATGGTTGACACCAGGCTGCACATGTTGGTGCCATTGTCCGGACCGAGGCCTGCTCTGCAGTTATTCTGTGCCCTTCACCTAGTCCATTCGGGTTGGGGTGTGGTCAGGGTTTGTTGAAGGTGAGCAGGGGACCATTTTAAAGGTGTTCAAGATCAAAAGGTCCTCCTTTTTTCGAATTCTTTGACAAAGAAAAACAAATATGTTCAGGCCACCAAGCCCGCATGAATTTGAGGATTTTCTAAGGATATTGTGTTGACGAGTTTCATTCACTAGTGTTCTAAATTAGTAGCGGGAGGTAGCCGACACGGGACTGCTGCATGTGCCTTTGAGACACTTCCTTTTTATCTAGTTTTGCTGTATCAAGAAAACACATGTGCTGTTATTAACAAGTAAAAGAGACAGTTTTTCCATGAGAGGGGTTTCCATAAAAAGAATGGAAACTTAATCCACTAGATCATTACAAGAGTCCAACCCATAATTATAAAGCCTACAGTTAATATTTATGTATATGCTGTGCATAAACAGTTGTAAGAATCAACAATGGAATGCACTAAACTCGAAATCTAGCCTGTACGATATTTACGCCAGGACCGTTGCCTCTTAAACCCCACGGAATCGGATGCGGAATCTACCGTTTTATAAAGACTTAACTCATTTTGTAAGAACAATCTGGGCATGAACTGAAAATGTAATGTTATCGTCCTACTTCCTGTGAAAGGACAACGCAGCAGTGTGTCGCAGTTGAAAGGGAATTGTTGAATCGTGATGACACATATCCACTTCCTGAATATCTACTCCTGAGGGGTGACTGGAAAATGGTTGAATAATGATATGATTTTCGTTATTCGAAACGGCAGTAGTAGCGACAGATTAACGTGCATGTATCTTTGGACAGATGCTCCACTGGAGAAGGCGTGATGCAAATGGGTGCGATGCAGCCCAGATGCTGCTTCTGCTAACTGTGGCGTTGCCCCGTGAGGGAGACGCACACGCGGCGACGTGACGTTGCACGTCGCCGCGTGCGCCTTAAATAAACGGGGCGTTCCCGGCCGCGTCAGAGCGACCGGGGAGCCCGAAGCACACAGACGTGTCCGGTCTGAGTCTGTGGGTGGAGGGGCTCACGGGCAGGCGTGGGGGCACCCAGAGACCCCCAACAGTGGCGACGAGTGTTGGATGCCCGGGCCCGGCGGTGAGAGCGATCCCGGATTATTTTTCTCCGACGACGAAACATCCGCGGATGTCTCGTCTCACGCTGTGGCCGCGGACCATACACGCGGCTGGCGGCCATCTTGCGCACGTGGCTGAGGAACTTCCGAAAGCTCCGGTTTGGAGTCGGAAGGCCATCCAAGCCCAATTTTTGGATTAGCTGACTGCGGGCAGCCTAACCCGCAGGCCCATGCCTGAATTTGGATATTTTGGCCAATTTTCAGTCTAATGTCGTGTGGTAGCTGGAAGATGGACTGAGGTGGCTGGGCCTTCTCAGCCCACTCCATTTTTGAAGCTCAATTTTTGGAACATTTGGTTCAAGGACCCTCTTCAACCCCTTCATCATCACGAGGGTGGTGGCAGTGTGGAGAGAGGTGCAAGTTGCGGCCCTCAGGACTAGAACGAGGGCGCTTGGGCCCATGAGTGATTTCGGCGCCCTGGAGGGTGCGACTGCCACGGCCTCGGAGGATTCGCAGGACGAAAGCCTGGCAGACTTGTTTTAACAGAATCCCCCACAGCCAACCCCACGTCCTGCGACGTCGGGGCTGCCTACACCCACGGTTGGTGCCGCTTTGCCCCCGAACCAACCACCACCCCTGGCCATGGCCCAAGCCAGGGCGCAAGCGGCCTTGCAGCCCATTCCGGAGTTTGACGCTACGGGTCCTCCGTCCAGCCTGGGCCCCCGATGGAGAAGATGGGTTGGACGGCTGGACATGTACTTTCGGGCCGCCCAGGTCACGGATGAGGACAGCAAGGTGGCTACGATGCTGTATTCGGCCGGAGCAGCTGTGCAGGAGATATTTGAGTCGTTAACTCCGGTGGACAACTCCTATGACCAAGCCAAAGCCGCCCTCCTCGCGCATTTCATTCCCCTTGCCAACGTGGACTATGAGAGGTTCGTCATGCTCTCGGCCAGACAAAAGGAGGATGAAACGCTCGACACCTTCTATGGCCGCCTACGCCACCTATCCCAAGGGTGTGCGTGGGGGGATGCGGAGGACATGATGAGGACCATGCTAATCCAGGCATGTTCATCTGTCAAGCTGAGGCGACAGGTCCTGAGAGAGCCCGGACTCACCCTGCCCAGAATCCTGGAGCTCGGGCGGTGCCATGAGGTGGCAGAGGCCCGTGCCAACAAGATGGAGGCCGGATCCCGCGCAGCGAGGCCGGAAGAGGTGTGCGCTGTCTGGCGAGGCGGCAGAGGGGTGCGAAGGCCCGGTGGGGCTCCCAGAGACAGAGCTGGTAAGCCAGTGGAGTCATGCCAGAAGTGCGGCTATGACCTCCCCCACTCGTCTGAGTGCATGGCAATAGGAAAGATCTGCGGACGCTGTGGGGTGCCCGACCACTTCTCGAGGGTGTGCAGGGCGACCCTGCCTGTACTGATTCCGAGGGGACAACCCCGTCTGTGGACTCCTCGCCAAAACCGCCCGCCCAATGTAGCTCAGGTGGAACAGGCGGGAGAGGAGACGCCGGCGGAAGAAGTGGAGGAAGAGGATGAGGAGAATATCTTCTTCGTCTCCAGCATGGAAGTCCTCAAGGGGAGGAGCAGGAGACAGCCGAGATGCGTCGTGGAGGTGAACTGCTCGCCGGTCCCGGTGCTGGTCGACACGGGGGCCTCAGTCAACGTAATGGCGAGAGGACATTATGCCGCGCTCAACCCACCCCCGAGGCTGGTGACGCCGAGAGCCCGAATTTTTGCATTTGGTGGGCGGGTGCCCCTGCCACTAGACGGTGCGTTTGTCGCCAAGGTGGAGCATGACGGGACGAAGATCAAGGCCCGCTTCTACGTGACTCCGGTGAGCAGCAACACCCTGTTGAGTTGTGCGGCAGCGGAGGCTCTTGGCATAGTGAGCTTCGCATACTCAGTCTACTTAGAGGACATCAACGATCTGCTGGACAAATACGCTGACATCTTTAAAGGGATTGGGAGAATGAAGGGTGACCCCGTGAGACTCCACATTGATGGGTCGGTGCAGCCCGTGGCTCTGAAACATAGGCGGATCCCGTTTCATCTAAGGGACCAGGTGGACATGGAAACTAGACAACCTGGTGAACCTGGATATAATCGAAAAGGTGGAGGGCCCCACACCATGGGTATCCCCTATCGTAGTGGCGAGGAAACCAAAACAGCCGGACTCCGTCCGGATCTGTGTGGACATGAGGCTGCCCAACAAGGCCATCAGGAGAGAACGACACCTGACCCCGACAATCGATGACATCATTGCGGAAGTGCAGGGGGCCCGGTTCTTCTCTAAGTTGGACTTACGAGCTGGATACCACCAAGTTGTCCTCCACCCAGAGTCCCGATATATTACAACCTTCACTACCCACAGGGGGCTCTACCGATACAAGCGGCTGAGCTTCGGAGTGTCGTCAGCAGCCGAGGTATTTCAGAACTTGATCCGAGGCGCTCTCGCAGACCTGGAGGGCGTCCTAAACATTAGTGACGACATTCTGGTCTTTGCCAGGACGGAACTTGAACATCTGAGACGTCTGGCCAAGACCCTTGAGAGGCTGCAGTCGCTGGGGCTCACTCTCCACAGGGACAAGTGCGAGTTCCTCCGTCCGACCATTGAGTTCTTTGGTTTCATCTTCAAGGAGGGCGGTGTATCTCCGGACCCCAGGAAGGTCCAGGACATCAGGACCGCGCGCCCCCCTGAGTCGGCGTCAGATGTGCGGAGCTTCCTGGGAATGGTAACATACTGTGGGCGCTTCATCAGGAATCTGGCCTCGAGGTCGGAGCCTCTGAGGGCCCTGACGAAAAAGGATACCACTTGGCAGTGGGGCCCGTTGGAACAGTCGGCGTTCGAGGACATCAAAGGCGCCCTGACAGCAGATGATACCGTGGCTTTTTTTGACCCCGCCCTGGAGTCCGAGATTGTGGTGGACGCCAGCCCGTTTGGCCTCGGTGCTGTACTCACCCAAGTGGGCAGAGATGGGGGGATAAGGCCAGTGGCATATGCCAGCAAAGCCCTCTCCGAGACCGAACAGAGATACTCGCAGATTGAACGCGAGGCCCTGGCTGTCTTGTGGGGCTGTCGGCATTTTTGGCTTTATGTGCTGGGGAGACCCGCGACAGTGGTAACGGACCACAAGCCGCTGCTTCCGATCATGGCCGGATCATCTTCAAAACCACCAGCCAGAATCGAGAGGTGGATGTTGGCCCTGCTGGAGTATAGCGTCACCCTAATCTACCGGCCGGGTACCAACAATGCTGCTGACTACCTGTCCAGGCACCCGGTGGGCGGTGGTGGACCCGCACAAGACTCGTGTGCTGAGGAAGCCGATGACCACGTCAGGATGGTGGTAGAGGGTGCCACCCCCAACGCAATGCCGCTACCCGAACTGGAGAGTGCTGCGGCCAACGACGAGTGTTTCCGCATCTTGAGGGGCGCGATGCGGTCGGGGTCCTGGAAGTCCGTGCTGGAATTGGTGGCAGGGCGCACTCAAGAAGCTAAAGTGACCCTCGAGCAACTCTGGAAGGTAAAGGACGAACTGTCCTTCACGGAGTCGGGCCTGCTGCTGCGGGGCGATCGCCTGGTGGTGCCGGGCTCCAAGATCCATGAAGTCATCAACCTGGCACACCAGGGACACCAAGGGGCCGCCAAGACGAAGGCGAGACTGAGGATGAAGGTGTGGTTTCCCGAGCTAGAGAAAAAAGTGGACGAATTCGTAGCGGCCTGTGTGTGGTGCCAGGCGGCCTCCCCAGTCCAGCGGGAGCCTGAAATCGAAGTAATGCCACGAGGGACCCGGCCGTGGGAGGTCGTACATGCAGACTTCGGATCCACGGCCGTAGGCACTCACTTCCTGGCCATTGTGGATGAATACTCCCGATACCCTGAGGTGGAATTCGTCGAGTCAGTGGCATTTGAGCACGTGGTGGGCGCTGTGGAGAAAATCTTTGCCACCCATGGGTTTCCCGTGACTCTGTGCTCGGATAATGGGTCCCCATTCCAGAGCGCTAGGTTCTCGGAATTTCTGGAGAGCTGTGGAGTGGCGCACCGGAAGGTGTCCCCACTGTGGCCCCGTGCGAACGGGGACACGGAGAGGCTGATGAGGACATTGAACAAAACATTCCGGATAGCCCAGGGACAGGGCCAGCCCCTCCAGCGGGCGCTATACCAGTTTTTGAGAGTGTACCGCACCAACCCACACGCCTCAACGGGGGTGGCCCCGGCTGAAGTCCTGTTCCGAAGGTGCCCCCGAGGTCTCCTCCCGGAGGTACATGAAAAGGAACCCGGCGTAATAGATGACCAACGGGTGGAAGCGGAGCGACAGGCAAGGACACATCAAGAGAACATACGGCGGGGTCTTCGTCCGCAGCGGCTGGAACCGGGCGACGAAGTGCTGATCAGGAATCGGCATCCCCACAGGAAGCTCTCGCTCCCATATGAACCGGAGCCGCTGGACGTGGTGGCAGTAAAGGGATCGATGGTAACGGCCTTGGACGGGAAGTCGGCTGTCACTCGGAATGTGAGCTTCTTTAAGAAACTGGGGGACTCTCGAGCTGAGCTCCCGCCTGACCCGGATGAGACTGTCCTCCCGGATGAAGATACCCCCCGGGGGGAACTCGTGGGGTCGCCAGAACGAGGTACTGGAGCAGCTGGGACTCCTGCGGCTGAGGTAGGCGGGAGGTACCCCCAGAGGGCTGGGCGAGGGAGACCTGCCTATCTCGGAGACTATGTGCTGGGGACGATTGTCTGTGGTCCGGAGTAAGGGGAATCGGGAGGCTGACATTAAAGGGGCATGGGCTCTGAGTTTGCAATTGTTATGTTGTGTGCAGTGCAATTTTTGGAAGTATCTGTTGTTGTTGTTCCTCCCGGAAAAAGGAGGAGTGTGGCGTTGCCCCGTGAGGGAGACGCACACGCGGCGACGTGACGTTGCACGTCGCCGCGTGCGCCTTAAATAAACGGGGCGTTCCCGGCCGCGTCAGAGCGACCGGGGAGCCCGAAGCACACAGACGTGTCCGGTCTGAGTCTGTGGGTGGAGGGGCTCACGGGCACGCGTGGGGGCACCCAGAGACCCCCAACACTAACTGCATTGAAGAACAAGAACCAGAGTTTTCAATTATGCAATCAGGGGCCAAGGGGTTCCTGCCTCCTGGAGGTAGCCCAGTGATGAAAGACAAATAACCATCTTAAAATGACAGTTTCTGCAGGGCCATGGCTGGCGGCTAGGGGTGCTGCTGACGCTCGATAATTATTTTTGATTTGCATTAAGTTTAGGATGCGTTCTGCTGTTGAACACAGTCACTGTGAGGTGAAGGATGCTAACACCAACTTAAATCCTGGTTCACAATTTTTATCACGCTTGTGCTAGCCCTGCTCAAACTCACGCCAATCAATTGCGCTTTGAAAAATATGGAAGTAATTATGAAGAAATATTTGTAGAAAATTGCACAATCGCTGACACGTGTTTCATACTTAATACATGCCTTGTTAAGCCCGTGCAATGTGTGTTTATTTTCATTACAATGCCCTCCATTATTTTTGGCCCGTCGAGAGTGAGCTACCAGAACTCTTGACATACTTGCTGGCTGGAATCTAGCTACCGATAGATGCCGATCAGATGCTTCATGATGCTGGGTAAGTGCATCTGTTGAAAGGTCCGTTATAACAGCAGCCATTTTGGAAGAAGCAGTGGCACTATGTATGTTGGGTAGAGTGCTGTTGAATTATGTTTTCCAGTGCATGTTTGTTTCACTTCTGCTTAGTGTGGTGATGAAGATGGTGTTTACACCACCTATAATCTGAAACTATCGCATTAGAGTACAGATAAAAATGGCATCTGAAGAGGGACACGCAACTTGGTGTTTGGTTATTTGCCCACCAAGTAACTGCCCATGGCATGCAAATCCGTATGGCAATTCCCACCCAGTTCCTGCCCCTCCCCACCCAAAAATACCTACTCATGGGAACTCTTTCAGCTTGCTTTAATCAAGTCTTACCATCAAAAGTTGCACTCAAAGTGCCTGCTAATGTTTCTTCAAAGCACTCTTCCTAGAGTTAATGACTTAATTGGAGCTGTAAACGCAATGCTGGTGTAATGAAAAAGTCTTAAACAGGTCTGCCTTCAGCCACTCGATTTATAATCATTATGGGCCCGATTCATGGAATCGGGTGCAGAAATGGAGCAAGGGTTGTGCGCTGAGAAGGACCCTGAGCAAGCCGTGGCGCAACAAAAAAATTGTGCGCCCCGCGTATTCATAGATTCAAAGACACATTACTAGCCATTGCCTAAGTAAAAACAAGCTGCGCAAGGAACACCCATGCGCACACCAAAAGCAAGCTAAAGACCAAATCAGGCACAAGCCTCCGCGTCCACCCCTGACCCACCATCCTGTACCCCAGTGAGATGTATGTTTGCCACATTTCTAATGGGAGACAAGCCCAATGCCTCTCTTTTACACCCCAGGACTCTAAAATTCTATTAAAAATGTTTGGTAATGATCTGTTAGTCCTTATCGATTTATCTATTTATGCATTGCAGTCTTGTCCTAGTTGTTCCAACACTAAGGGATTGCTGGGTCTCTTTCATTGAATCAGACAATGCCACAAAAGTAACTTCAAACTGTATGACACTGAACGCATGCTTCACTTCAGTTGTTTTGGACCAAGGAGTTTCCTTGTTTAGGGGCCGGGTTTGAACAGGTTGCAACTGTTAATCTCTCAAATCTAAACCATAACCCTGACAGATAGGATTGGTCTAAAAGTAAGCTACAAAAATAAATACTTGAAATCCCTTCTTGAGTATATAGTGGGACTATTTCACTCCCTATTTTGTAAATTTGGGAGTAAAAAGATTTTTAGGGAGTAAAAATGTAAATCCATTTACCCATGGGAGTATTTTGTAAGCAAGTAAAAATGCTTTAACTGAAAAACGGAAATGTTTATCTTATAATTATGTTGCACCTAATTACTCATGCACATTAAAAGATGCATGTCTACCGATCGAGCAGTAATAGTACTTTCCTCCGGTTGTACTACGTGCACTACCTCTCCAAACATACATGGAGCTGTGTGCGTGAAAGCAGGGGCTCAAGGTCCACTTTGTTTGTTTCCTATTTTTTGTTTGGAGTATTTGTAAACACTATTTTTATTTTTGGGGAGCATTAGCTTATTTCCAGGGAGTACAATAATTATATATATATATATATATATATCACATATACACATACATATGTTCTAAGCCAAAGCAATACATTTCAGATTTGTCTCCTCTTTGTTATGCAGCAGAAATGATCCCCCAATGAAGAGTGAAGAACACCATAAGTGAAGAGGACACCCAGGAATCCATCATTTGCTTATATAATAGCTTCTGATTTAGTTGCACTAAAAGAACGAACATGTCTACACCTACAGGAAAACCCAAGGATCCAAAACAGAGGTCAATCCTTGATATTTTTCCTCCAAAACCAAGATGAGCTGGCCCTACTACAGGCTCCGATTCAAGCAAGCGAAAGAGGGTGTCTTCTGATGATCCCTCGAGTGGCAGTTCGAGCGCAGCTGTACATCTTGTCCAAACATCGGCCATCACATCAACTCTTGCTGGCAGCACAGCTGCTTCTTCAGGTGCAGGCATTGCATCAACATCTACATGTGCTGACATTGGTGCCAGATCTTCACATGCTGACACTTTGTCTAGAGCTCCTCCTTCCTTGGCTGAAATAGCATCTCCTTCATTTGTAATGGCCACTGAAGTCTCTTGTTCACATGCAGACATGGTTTCACGTGATGCTGACCCAAGCAATACTTCAACTTTCCTGGATAACACTGAATGTTCTTTCAATCCTATTGAGGATTTTTCTTCCTGTGTTAGCATGTTTGATGATTCCCCCCTCCCCTTCCCCCACTGTTGCTTGCTCTCCCGACATTTAATTCCTCAGGGAGAGCACAGGCAGCTCTTGATTTCAGAGCGATGACAGAATGCAGTTGCGTCAAGCTGAGCTGGGCATTCTGAGAAGATCTCTAGCTCCCAATTTAGATGAGTGTGGTGACTGATCTGTCACCAAATCAAAACAATGAGCCTGCACAGCAAAAACCTCCAACATACCCTGTAACTGCTCTCCAAGTTTAATGGAGACTACAAAACATCCTTAGCTAGAGAATGCAGTTCTGAAAGATAAAGTATACTGCTTTGCATGCAGACATTTTGGTTCTACTTCTGGAAGAGGGGGCATGCATATGGCAATGTTTCATTTGTTGACATTGGCTTCAGTAAATGGGAAAAGACAGGTTGTGCTTTAAAGACACACTCAGATTCTGATAAGCATAAATCTTCGGTTGTAGCTTGGGCAGACTTTAATCGTGCACAACAGACTATTGTTTCAATGCTAGAAAAGGTTGGGGACCAAGAGATTGAAGAGATTCGTCAACATGTGCTGCAGTTAAAGATTGGCAAGAACTTGCTTTCCGAGCCACAGGCAAATTCAAACATTCCCACAATAAGGGAAACTTCATAGAAATATCAATGTTGTTGTCTGATAATAATGAACTTCTTAAAGTAAAAATGGCTAGAAGATATGGGCACTACACATCACCCGAGCATCAAAATGACATTATCTCAGCTGTGGCAAATCTTGTAGTGATGAAACCAAAGACATTTCACATAAAGAACAGCCGAGCTTTGTGATCCGGTTTGTAGATAAAGATGGGAACATTCAGGAAAAAGCCATGGGATGTTAACACACAGAGAAGTTGAATGCCTCCAGTTGAGCTGCATCCATTCACAATTCTGAATGTAAAGCTGGCCTTGAGTGGAAGAACAGTGTGGCACAATGCTATGATGGGGCATCAGCTATGAGTAGCTGCTTCAATGGAGTGCAAGCGAAAATAAAACAAATTGCTCCAGAGGCAATTTGCAATCACTGTCATGCACATCGTCTAAACCAGGCTTGTCCAACCTTTTTGAATGTGGGGCCGAAGCATTAACTTTTTGTCTCCCGGTGGGCCGGCGAGCCAAAAGTCAACGCCCTCACCAAAAGCAGTATATTCAAAATCGATGGTGTGACACCTTTGACACAATAGCATCACAGGCAGTGATAGCCATACAGTCCCAAAGATAGCTTTTGGCGTCAGGGACAGTGATCAAAGGTTAGTTTCTTGTTATTTCTTCCAGTGTGTATGTGTTGATATTTTTCTGAAATAGTGGGGGCGACTGAGCATAGCGAGGGAGCTATAACGATCTAGGGAGGGTTTGGGGGGACCCCGCCCCCAAGATCTTTTTTCAAATATAGGGCTGAAATTGTGCATTTTACAGCAGGAAAAGTGGCCAAAAAGCCATAAGTTTACAATCAGTTCTAAAGGGGAACATGTACATTCCATGTCACCAACAGCAGACAAGAACATTGTAGAGCACAACACATTTTAATGATCAATGTGTGCACAGTGTAAGGCAGCACTGTCACTGATGAAACACATTGGCATGCTGGTTGTGCCCAAAATATGCCTCTGTAGCAACATGTTTATGCTGGTTGTTCCCAATTTAGGCCAGCATTGTCCTGTACAAAGCATGATTGATGCTGCCTGAGTATGTGCAGCGTGCCCAATACATATGCCAACTTATCTCTGTAATACACATTTATTACCTTTGTTAATGATTGATGCTGCCTGTGCAGTGTGCCCAATACATATGGCAGTGTATCTCTGTAACACACATTCATTACTCCTGTGGTAATGAAAGCATAATCCCATTCAAAAGATAAAATGTGGAAAATTGATCACCCAAAGGTGAACCCAATTGAAGACTACTCCCATCTTAGTCATAGGGCAAAATAGGAGTTTGTCCAACCCCAGAAAACTTCAATAAAGGTTTTTCATATTGTACCTATTGTGTACGAGTTGTAATTGTGATACCATGCCTCCCCTACACAACACGCCATGCCACTTTGTTAGCAATGATTTTGTCATATAAATTAAGTAGAAAGACGCAGCGATTGGAAAAATGTGCCTAGCAATGCAAGCTTTCAATTTTCCATCAAACACCAAACTAATGAATGGAAAAACATTTGAAGCAAACAGAACCAATTCGGATAGCAAGAGATGAATGCTGGCCCTTATTCTCTCTAGGATGTGCGACAAGAAGAGGAAGGAATAGCAGAACAGGGTCAGAAGAGGAGAATCAAATACATCTTTCGGCTGAAAAGAATCTTGTATTGATTTCAGAGAAAGCACCTTTCCACATACTATGCCTGAAGAGACATCGGCGTGTGCCAAATATCCTGAAGAAGCACAAAGCATTCCACAGCATAGAGAAGTTAAATGTAATGCTGAAAGCGCACACATTGCAGCAGTGAGCGCTCAACCCACTGAGCTATCATATTGGCTATAGTAAAATGAGCAATTCTTCGGTAGTGGATACCGTTGAACTGGTAACTGAGATTTAACAGCAGACCAGTTAAGTTCATCTGCAGATCTGGTGCAAAGTTGGCCGCATGTCAAGCATGCATACATCTACTTTTCGGGGTTCAGAGGTTGGCAACATAGGGAAAGCAGCGCACTACAGGACATCCACACCCATAAAAATGAATAAATAAACCAGGCCATGGCCTGTGACTGTCTCTGGTGCCCCTGGGGCACCAGAGGCAGTAACAGTCCTCCGCCACGGCCCAGAATTCGGGTCCAGGGACCCAACAACATTGAAAAAATAAATAAACCAGGCCATGGCCTGTTACTGCCTCTGGTGTCCCCTCCAAGGGGGCACCAGAGGCAGTAACAGTGCTCCGCCACGGCCCAGAATTCGGGTCCACAGACCCGACACAACATTGAAAAAATAAACAAACCCAGGAGGGGGCACCAGAGGCAGTACAGGCCATGGCCTGGTTTATGTATTTATTTGTTCGTTTTTTGTCGGGTCCGTGGACCTGATTAATTTATTTATCTCCGCAATGCTTGTCGGGCCCAGCATTGCAGCAACAAATTAATTAATCAGGTCCACGGACCCGACAAAAATCAAGCAAATACATAAACCAGGCCATGGCCTGTACTGCCTCTGGTGCCCCTCCTGGGGGGCACCAGAGGCAGTAACAGTGCTCTGCCATGGCCCGGTTTATTTGCTCAATGTTTGTCGGGTCCCTGGACCCGATTAATTTATTTATTTCTGCAATGCTGGTCGGACCGAGCATTGCAGAAATAAATTAATTAATCTGGTCCACGGACCCGACAAACATCGAGCAAATAAATAAACCAGGCTATGGCCTCACGGGCCACATGAAATGGCTCGGAGGGCCGCATTGTGGCCCGCGGGCTGTACGTTGGACAACCTTAGTTTTCACTAACGCAAGGTTTAGACCATCACTAACATACAAACAGAGAAAGATTTTTTCTCAACTTTGCAGGCTGTGTATCTGTTCCTTTCACAAAGTTCTCCTCAACACAAACTCTTTGTAAAAGCTCAAACAGAAAGCGGTCTGGCAGTACAAGAATTAGAAAGACTTTGTGGAACTAGATGGTTTGATTGGTACGCTTGTGTTAAAAAAATACAGGCTCGATTTGAAACCATTATAGTTGTTCTCAGTGTAATAGAATCATCACAACAACGTGACAAGCAGGCTTGTTCAGAAGCAAGAGGACTTCTCCGAAATATGCAGTGCTTTGAGTTTTTGCTAACTTTGTTAAGTATGGAATCAATTCTGAAAAAGATTAGTGTGTTATCTGATGAACTTCAGAGAAAGAATCTTGATTGTTATCTAAGAACTTCAGAGAAAGGATCTTGATTTGCCAAATGCGAGTGAACTAATTCAAGTGACTAGAACTGACCTCGTCAACCTTCAACAAGAATGCCATTGGGTGCAAATCGTCAATGATTCAACAGAATTGGCAGAAGAATTTGCTATTGAAACAGTTGAAGACCACAACCAAAGAGCTTTACCGTTAAGGCAGCACCAACTGAGCAGTAAACTAACAAAATACTTTGTTGCTACTACTGTAGGGAAGAGGCCTGGACGTTACGAGCATTCTGAGGATAGAATGCCACAGACTGAAAGGTTACAGCAAGAGGGGTTTTTCTCCACCTTTGATAGGTTTGTAAGAGAGTTGGATGCTTGTTTTACAAATAACATGGGGCTTATCAAGACTGCTGGCATGTTCAATCCAAAGGCCTCAAATTTCTTGGATGACTCATCTACAGATGTTCTTGCTGAGCACTACCTAGGGCCCCAAGTAAATTACATTGGATTGCATTCAGGCCTTGCCACTGGAAGGAGCTTTTTATCTGACAAGACTATAGCAGGTATTCACTCTGTCAGGTACTATCTCCATACATCACCAGTAGGCTTTCTGAGGACATAAACCGATTGGATCTGGTCCTTGCATTGCCGATTACAACTGCTACAAATGAGAGGTTCTTCTCCGAGTTGAAAACTATTTGCAAAATAGAAGTGGAGACAAGAGACTTAGTGATTTGTTGATAATGGCATGTGAACCTATGGAGGTTGACAAGGTAAATTTGAGTGATGCCATTGACAGATTTGCCGACATGTGGCACAGGAGGTATCCTCTGAAAAGATGTACGATTATCTTCTTTGACACTGTGCTAGTTTATAGCTCACTTTCCAGTTACGCACTTTTCTTTTCAAGTAACGTAGACCTAATCAGCACCACATACAGTCTTCAAAATCATCTGCCACTCTCCTAGACTACCAGCCTCTTCTCATCATGAAGTCAGCCATGATACATCGCTCATGCACAACAACCAGTTTCTGTGTCTTACCTTCAAAACACTGCATGGTATACTGTTTAGTTTTGTCAGCATCCTATTGTTTACCAGTGAGCTAAGCAACAATGGACCATTAAAACAGAAACTTCCCAATTAAGAAGGGCACCACATACACTTACGGCCAGTCATGTGTGTCCTCGAAATGGCAAAATCTGCCACACTGCTGGCCTCCTACAGATTCAGTCTAAGCAACTGTTTTGCTTTGACTTGGCCATGTGAGGGGAACCCTTATACTTAAGTTTCCCCGGCCCCTGACAAAACAAGTTATTGGACTCGGATAGGCACAAACTCACACTTGGACTAATCAGTATAATTACAATGAAAATGACTTGTTACAGGCCCTTTATTCACTAATATATATATATATATATACACACACACACACACACATTCACACACAAACACTTGTCATACCTAAAAAAACATACTCAGATATATAAAAATATATAAAAAAGCAAGCATCACCATTAGTAAGGATGTAGAAGACCACTTCTTCTTGGCCACTGCGACACTGCTTAGTCCCAGAGCAGGTAGGCGAAGAGATCACTTATACTAACGGGGTCTGAGGCAGAGCGTCCTCTCGCTCAGCGAGATTGCATCACCCGGGGGTTCAAGTTCTAACTAACTTTACCACAGAATGCCCTCTCTTCATGGGTCATTTCCCCGCCCTTCTCAGTTATGACTACCCTCAGAGCAGATCACAAGTGAAAGGGGCAGAGAGTGGAAAAAAAACAGATAGAAGTGGAAAAATCCAGTGCCCCTCTCCTTGCATTAATTCCCAGAACCCCTTATCATGCACCTGCAGACCGCTCCGGCTCCCTCCCCGTATTTGTCCTTCAGTGGACAATCCAATAACTATTCTCCACAGTGAGTCCACCTAGCAACAATATTTATGTAGTTATGTGACCTTGCTCTGCTTTCGCTACTGAAATGCTGGTTTATTCTCGAGGCCCGCGGAGACGCAGGCTTTTATTACAGTGATGGGAGATGAGTGTCCAAAATGGCTGCGCATCTGCGCCATGTGGTTTTAGCTCGCATTTGCCACAAGCATTACAGCAATGGTGAGACATTCAATCAGTATTTTCCTGTGAAGCCAGACAGGCACTACTAGTAGAACAGCCACAAGCATCTGCCAATTTCCAGTCTCTTAGAATTTGAGTAGCCTCCATCAGCATCTTCTTGCCAAGTCAGCCAGAAGCTGCAGCAGAGCCAGAGTTTTGTGTCATGAAAACATTTACCATTCCGCCTGGCTCGATTTGATTTCCAGTCAGTGAAGCAATGAACAACATCTAAGCAGCATCTTCCTTTTAAGCCAGTCACCAGCTGCCTCACAGCTACAGTTCTGTCTTCAAAGTGCCACAATACCAGCACCTTATTCTTCCTTTGTAGTCAACCAAGCAATGATGAGACACACCCAGTCAGTGTTCTGTTAGAACCAGCCCGGCACCATCAGCATCACAGCCAGTTTTCTATGACATCAAAACAGCACCTGCCATACTTGCAGCCTCTTCTCTGCCAAACACCTGCAGCTCCACTGCCAGAGTTCTTTGTCTTGAACTGTTGCCATTGAACACTCACAGACCTCCTCGGTGGTTTCCGGTCACCTAAGCAACAACCTGCCTTCCACTTGGAATCTTTGCCTTGCATGATGAAAGCCATGCACCATTTGTTCCACAGCCCAACTTTTCCCATTGAAGCAGCAGCACCGGACAACGTCTGTCAAGCCATTGTTCGGCTCAATCTAGTAAGGAACAACCTTTTATGAACAACCTCTTATGATAGAGTGAAGGAAGATCAACTGTTCGCATTATCCAAAAATGTGAAACACACTCTCGGCAACCTTTACTGGACTTTGTTCCTGGCGAATTCTTACTTTTTAGCTTTTTTATGTTTTGAAGGTTTGTCAGCTGTGGTATTGCATCAATACATAGGTTGTCATAGGTAGGGTTAAATCATTTTTCAAATTATATGCATATCCACTTGCGACTTCCCATTAGATATTTTGATTCTTTTGAGTGCCAAATAATTTACTTCACACTAATACTTTTTAAAATTTATGGTGCGTTTATTCCATATACATCCATTATTCTCTATTCCATGTACAGGTTTTTACTCTCTACACCTGTTTCACCTTTGTTCGTGTCACAAAGGATCTTCAGGAGAGATATGATAGCTGTTTTTTAAAAAAGAAAGGAAAACATACATTTTCATAAATGGATAGATTCTTTAAAAAAACAATTGACAAATGTTTTAATATTTTCTAACAATGTTTTCAAAACAAATCATGAAGAAATTAGTTCCATGTAAATGACACTCACCAATTTTGTAAACTTTGGGTTTGTTTTGCCACAATTCAATCATTCAACTTTGTTTCATGTACTTTCGGTGGGTTAGCTTTAATAATCTATACAATAGTATTAATTGTTGGAATGTGTACCGTTATGGAGAGGTGCTGGGTGTAGAGGACAATTAACATGTAGGAACAATAACCTAGGCATATAAAGGAGTGTTGGTGAGTGTGGGAGTAATGCAAAATGCAGCCAGGATCTCTTTTTCCGGAAAGTATGGGGACAGGAGTCATGTGGCTTTTGGTACTGAAGTTGGCATCACTCAGTAATGCACTGTTTGCCTTGAACATATTTTGAACTAATCTGTTTGCAGCCAAAATAACACAAGAACAAGTGTTACACCACAAGCCTCACAAGAGTACAAGGAGGAAGATGGAGTCTTGGTCTCCGTTTTCTGGATGTGACTATAATACCTACCTATCCTTCAAATGTGGGATGGACACGGCAAGTTTGCACGCAGAGTGCTCCAAGTACCTTCCTTTTCAGATTTTGAGTAAGGATGCAGCACTAGAATGGCAATGCAGATGTGTACCTGAAACAAAAAAATTATACTTGTTTGAAATTGTGAGAGCGCGATACTAGTAATGTATAGAAACAAGAACTTGAAATGTTTTGTTCCGATTGAGTTATGCAAACACTTTGAAGAGATACAGGAAGATGATCAGGTAGCAGTATTTGCCAATGCACTAATCAAACCCATTTTAAACTTAGCTCTTGGTTCTGAAGGAGATGAAAATCTGAGACGTCTGCAGTTATTTCATGGACTTCATTACTCCTGCACAAAACAGCCAAACAGTACAACACAACACTGAAGGTGATTTGTTGACTACTCAGAAGAAAATGGGGTAAGTGCCAAAATAATTGAAGACTGTGGATGCCATCGACTATAAGAATACATGTTCTCTGGTGAAATAGTCTCTCTCTCCCCTTTTATCCTGGCTTTCCCCTAACTCTATACACGCTTATCCGGCCCAGTCACCCCAGAATGTGATTTCTCGCTGAAGTCCTGTTGAAATAACAAGGCGAATCCACATAAGGGGGGGGGGGGATTTGGGTTCATACACTTCCCATGGCAACATGGGCCTTGACATATTGCTACATATGATGATCCATTTTTGTATGAAATATCACAATACAGTGATATCGTAAACATATTTCTCTTAGTGTACTGAGGGATAATGTATGATGCCACTTGCTGTGATGGCACTCGTTGGGGTGGGGTCAAATGACATCAATTCCTGTGACATCACGGGTGGGGGTGTGGCATTGTGATGTCACTTCCGCTACCCCTGGCATTTTGGTGAAATGACGTCCCTGGAAGAACCATACCCCTTTTAAGGTTAATTGAGATAAACTGAAGATTCAAGAAAACTGTTTAAAAGGGACTCAAGGGAAGACTTATTGCCCCGGGAATATATTGGATGATGTAAACAGAAAGAACAAAGGGAAAATTATTTTCCTTAAAATTGTGAAAACTCAAGGGAGAAGTCGACCCCCTCGAAACTGTGAAGTGAAATATTGCATAAAGACAGACACAAGGGCAGAGCCCTTTGAAACAGTGGAACATTTACCTTTTATCCGAAGTACCGGACAGAAAGTGAAAGACCAAAAGAAAGATAGCAGAAGGGAGGAGCCCTTCCTCTCATGGAACTTTAATTCCTTTTTGTTTTCTGGACCTTAGAACTATGTTTGGAAATCTGAAACAAAGCTACAAGTGCATAGCTTACAGAAATCCCCTACACATTGTTTTAAAGTTTAGCATTTAAGGGTCAGTTTAGGGTTTTTGGACACAGGATGGAGGACACTCTTTGGTTTAACATTCTGACACAGACATTGTTTGGTTGAGGCAGGGAAACCCCTCAGACTGACAGGTAAGATTCCCCCGCCCCCCAACCCCTCTTATTATTTTGATAATAAAGATGCCATTTCATACTGAAACGTGTTACTGTGTCAGAGTCTTACTCTTGATCCCTTACATTAGAACTGGCAGGTAAATACATAGACTCCTTGTTACAACCTTAATCTATGCTATCCAGATCTTATCTTAAAGATAAGGCAGATGTCATTAGCAATTTACAAGGCGCTGAATTTCAGGAAGATTAAGAAATACTGGGCATGTGTGAAATTGCTGCTCTACGTAACCTCCAACAACAGGAAGCGTTAGATCTCATTACTCTAACACTCAATCGTCCTTATCGTCACACCGTACCAACTGAATTCATTTTAGGTCTTTTAGAGATTGCCTTACGTAATAATTACTTGACCGTTGGCAGGGATCTGTTCCACGAAAAGAAGGGGACTGCGATAGAGCCCCCTCTGCCCCAAGCCTTGCCAACATGTATATGGCTCAGTTTGAAGAAACATTTTTTCCATAAATCCAGATCTACAACGCACTCGAAGCTGGAAGAGATGTATTGATTTTTTTTCCAATAGGAGGGGAGACGTGAGCGAGCTGGATCAATTAATTAATTGGCTCACTACACGCAACTAATTTACTTTTCACCAGTACTTCAGACAAAAACACTTCCTTGTCTAGATTGGAGGATTGGCCAGCTAGTTGTATACCACACATCGTAAAGAGTGACTGAAATTCGTTCCTGCTGTCCTGTAGCCCACATCCTAGGGCACTGCAAAAACCTTTTGTAGGTCAAGTCTTATGTACACACCACAATTTCACGTTGACATAGATATTACATGCCAATTTGTTGTTTGAGAAACTGGAGGACAGGGGTTAACCCTGTAAACTACTGAAGCATTCTGCCAAAAGGGTGTGGTACACCAACTGGGAGACCTTAGTAAATCCTGAGCCAAAACACAATACCAAAAAAAGAAACTTATTTGCATTACAACTTATTGCAAACACAGCAAAAATAAAGAAATTGGTAAAAAAAAGAAAAAAGTAGTATTGGAACCTAGTCAGAACAACAAGTTGTGTCTGATTTTCCTGGGTTTCCTTAAAAAGGAGGCATGAATATCAGACACAGATTACTTCACTCGAGCACAGGATAGACAACATACCTTAGTGAGATGCTGCAACATAGAGCACCCAAATTGCGGGACATTTTCCATGTGGAAATTGCACTGCGTGCCGGTTCACCAAGGAAATCACTATTTTTGTACAGGACCTCTTTCATTGGGTGAAAAAGTATTCCACAAACTGCAATTCGAAGAAGGTCATCTACATGATTTCATGCCCCTGCTCTAAAATATACATAGGCATGACAACCCATAAGATTTCGATCGGGATTATTGAACACCGATCCAAGATTCGCACTAAAACATCACAGGCTCCATTGGTCAATAACTACTTGTAATTTAATCTGTGATATTCAACGGAAAGTCATTGACAGCCTCTATCAGGTAGAAACCCAATATGGCCATGGCTTGGCACCAAAAACTGTTTTGCACAGTCTAGTTGCATAGCAGTAGTTGAATCACATGCTCTGCGTGCTCTCTTCACAGTATTTAACATTTGAGTATTTCCGCCTCCCCACACCAACAGGAAACAAGCTCTGCACCTGAAGCAGTCAGCCATGTCCAACTTGCTGTTGGTAAATACTCTAATCTGAGTTAGTTTGATATTTTAAAAAAATGTGTTGCATGTACGCGCACGTTGATCGCGCACATTAAGATTTTAAATTGGCAGATACATTCTGTGTCATTCTAGATATGGATACACAATAAATCATTTCAAGATCAGCTGACACAAAATGGTAAGGCGCTATAATTAATTTGCAGTCTAACCATTGGCAAGATGTTGCTCAAGCCTTTCAGATAGACATTTAATATAGTGTATACACTTTTTTGCTTCCCACGTTTGCCTCCCCGTTGGAGAGCAGAGTCTTTCAGGGCTGACCACCAATGGATATTTGATTAAGCTAACTAGCTGTGGATTCTCACAAAATTCTCGTTCAGGCAGTACTAGTTGACAGAATTATGTGTGCCAACGAAAGTTTAACCCTTCATGAACATATATTAAAGATTACTCCCCATTAGATTAATATTTTGCCCTGAAGAAAGCTAATCATTTGGCCTCTCAGCCGAAACTTGAGTTGGCTTACAACTCCCAATTTCTTCAATTGCACTTATTTTTTATTCCAAAGGGGTGGACTTTATGCAACCTCTCCCTCCCCCGGTTTCAATGATTAATGGCACATGTAGAAATTAGTGTAAAATGACACTTAAATGGTAAACAAAAGATTTAAACAATTTTTGTATGCGTCTATAGTGTATGGATGTGTTTGAATGTATTGTTGTGCTTCCAATAGGTTGTTAGGTTATAGTCATTAAATAATTGTTTACATCAATATTAGTTGTAATTAGCCAATTCACTTGCTCTGTATGTACACATTTCAAATGTTTGACTTTTATGCTATTATAGCATTGATGTTAACAATGTCCTCTTAAACATATGCACACTAAATACATTTTGTCATGATTTGGAAATGATCTATGCAAATGGTTTTATTGTTTGAGGATCTCTTCCATTGCTGATATGTTCTGGTCCCATGGGATCCTTTGTGGTTAATAGATTGAGACTCCTTTGTGTATGTGTGTGTTGCACTGTGAAACGATATTTGCCCAGACAGGTGCAGGGCTTTTGATTTTATTGAGGTCCATTCAAGGCCAAACTGGGGCTATGACAGGCATTGCTAAATGCAGCAAATGTGGTCCCACTGCCATGGAAGGGTGTAGGTGATTGGATGAGGAGTGTCACTTGGAAAATCCTTGCAATGTTCCAGATGTCATTGCAAGGGATTATAGCGACCTCACTTCAGCACTGACCAAGAGAGGGTGAGCAGCTGCACCAGTCAACTTTAGGGGGCACCAGAGGCACAGCTGACATAGTGGGCTGCCTCTGAACCTTTCTGCCTCTATTGCTCATGGGGGTGAGGCCAGAAATGGAAAGGGCCACCTCCCCTACGATGGCAGAGAACAGCTTCCAGCCATGGTGGGGAGCCTGTAAAATGCCCGGTCGTGCCAGAGAAGTTCTCTTCTTTGGGCATCCAGGATGTGATGATAGAGGGAAAGGTTTTGCTTTGCCTACAGGTGGCGGTGCTGAGATAAGCATGGAGTGGTGGGATCAGGCACGGTACATGCTGACGCTCACTGGGCCCCTTCGAGGATGGCCCCGCGGTTCCTTCACAGGAGATTAGCACTTTGTCATGCCTAGTTTGTTTTTTGAATTGTGTTTGAGTGCACTTTGGCTGCAAGGACTTGTCGGTTTCTGCATTAGTGTTGGGCACGCACGCGTCTTTTCCAAAGGAAAAGTGGATTTGCGAGGGGGCAAAGCAGGTTGTAAGGCTTATTGTCACTGTGGCCAACGTAAGGGTAGAGTGATGGGTCTGGCGGACAAACGCACCGACCTCCAACAAAGGGGGAGACATGGACCAATAGTTAGCCCCTATTTTGAGGGAGGGGGCAGCGGCCGGAAGCACGCACAAGGGGCGACGAGGGAAGGGGGAGCAGGACCAGGAGAGGTGTGGGCTATATAAAGCCTTTAACACCTGTGGGCCCCCTTTTGGTCTTGCTCCCCCTCACAGCGTTGTGGTCAATTCCATTAATCAAGATCAGGCGTGGAAGTTTCCAGGTTCGTGTTGTGGAGTTCCGTTTCAAAGAGGTGTTGTTCGGTTCCTGTCGGAAAGGAGCATTGTGTCACGGATAGAGAGAAAGAAGGTGTTACATTCAGAAGGAGCATTATGACGTGGATAGAGAGAAAGAAGGTACGGTCTATAGGTGAGTAATTAACGCGGTATGGGTGGGGATTATTTACAGTTCGCCCGCCACGTTTATTTAGTTTCGAGGTCTATGGTTGCATGCAGTGCTTGGGCTGGCGGGTAATGCAGGGTCATTCGGGTCAGCCGATGGGAGTGGGCTCGAGATTTGAAAGTGGGCACAAGTGAAATGGAGATGACGAGGTTGATGGACCAAATTCTGCAACAATGGAAAGAGGGTCAGGATTAACTGAGTGGTGCAAATACAGGGGGGCCAAGGGGAATTTGGGAGCAACCTGTGGGGCCGGCTGCTTTCACAGGGAGGACCTTTTTGGGTAAGACCTCAAGAGACGATTATACCGACAAGTGGGGGAGTCCCATCTCCCGTGTCTTCTCTTTCTGGGCCAGCAGTGCGCTTGCCATTAGGGCGGTTAGGGTTAACACCTGCAACATCAGGGGGAATGGGAGGGCCACTGGTAACAATCGCCCCACTGTTATTGGCGAGGTCATCACTGTCATGGCACATCCCTAGACAGGTGAAAGGGTATATTTGGGCAAGGAATTATTTTGATTTGTTTTCACTACTGTCACTAGAGACAGAAGGCCCGGATGTACATATAACTAAGGAGGAGGAGAAGAAGAGACAAAAAAGGTATAGAGCAGAGGAGACTACGGAGAACTGGACCAAGGCATTTTCCTTGTTGGCAGCAGTGACAATGGAAAGGTTCCCTGAGCAAGGGCCGCGTTATGGAAATACAGGGACACAATAGTAGAGGAGCACAAGTGCTATAGGTCCACGGGTTGGATAGATTATGACCGGGATTTCAGGTCAAAAATGGCACAGCTACCCAGCATGTTATGGGATCAAATGGATATGGAAGGTTGGGTTGCATACATGGGGGGGGGAGAAAGAACCAGGCGGCCGATTGGTCGGGAAGGCAGACCGCCCGTCGTGATTGTCAGGGTAAGTACATCGAGGAAAGGAAGGAGACCTGACAGCCCTTTCAGCAGGGCAGGCAGAAGGCCAGAGGTAGGGAATGGTCTCAAGAATGGAGCTCAGGGCACAAGGAGGGGTTCCATGGGTGGGTGCATGGGCAGAAGCACCTGCAGGGGCTTTAATGCGGGCTATTGCTGCTTTGGACAAGAGTGCATATTCGGCCATGCATACGAGAAATGTAAGGGTCTGCAACATGCAACAGAGCCTCTGCGGGACAACGAGACAGGGGGCAGAACAGAGGAGCTCGATAGAGGGCGTGGGCTGAAAGGGCCCTCACCGATATACAGGACTGTACATGGTTGGTTATAGGATAACCCGAAGGTGAAGGAAATGGATTTGCGGTACAAGTATTTTGGGGACAGGTTCCATATTTCTTATGAGGGGCCACTAATGACACGATTAGCACGGAACCTCCCTTAGCTGACAATTTACCAGAGATTGTTACTGAAAAATTGGGTAAAGAGCAAGCATTGGGGAGAATTATGGGACCATTCAAGGCACCACCCCTGCCCAACTTCATAGAGTCCCCACTGAGGACGGTGCCCAAGAAAGAGAAAGGCAAATACAGGCTTATCCACCATCTGTCCTATCCAAAAAGGGAGAGTCGGTTAACGATTGGCTTAACCCTGAATACTGTTCAGTCACCTATTCCTCTTTTGACCAGGCGATGGATCACATTACGCAAGCAGGAAAAGAGGCACTTTTAGTGAAGGTGGACATTGAATCAGCCTTCAGGCTCCTGCCAGTTCACCATGACAGTTTTCACTTATGGGATTTCACTGGATGGGGCAATTTTACTCGTTTTTTGTAAAAAAAAAAAAAAAAAGGGAACATGTAAGTGACATTTGATTCTATCATTACTTCACAGTAATCAAATCGAGTTTTACCTACATTGGCTGGAAGCTTTTACCAGGAGACAAGTTTGAAGGTTACTAGGAATATTCTTAACTAATTTGAACATTGAGATTAGTAATTGAGACACATTTATGTTTTACAGATAATGAGAATTTACATCCAATTTTCTCTAACCTGAAGATGGGCAAATCAAAGCCCGAAACGCGTAGTTTAAGGATAGGAGGTCATACTCTCTGCCCATCTCAAGAGAGTAGCAACTAATACCTATCAAGATTATTGGATTACAACAAATTACCTATACAGTTTGGAACATATGAATTCAATATGTGACCAAGACCTGTCTAGTGTAATTAACACGTTTTTGCCATGGAAATGTGAAATGAAAATTGAACTATGAAATTATTCTTTGAAACCCTTTTTTATATTTTGAATTGCACTTGAAAAATATAAAAATACACAGATTGAAGACTTGGAAGTTTATTACTTTTATTTTCACAAACCTTATAAATAATTCAGAAGACACCCTTGAACTGTGTAAACTAATGAGCACATTTATTTTGCCTATTGTTGTGCCTTAGTTTGTTCAACGTGATTCGGCGTTGCACCACCTACCCACTCACTTTGACAGGTGTATGCCAATGGGGTGCCTGATTTCATACACCTTGTTTGAACAGTTCAGCTCCTTCCTAGAATGGGCAGCAAGCACACAGGAACGAAAGGGAGCAATCATGAACTATTTGGATGATTTCTCGTTTATTGGAGAAAGGGGCTCGGAGGACCGTGGAGCTGCACTGAAATCCTTTCAAGAACTGATGAGCAAATTGAGCATTCCACTGGCTCAGGATAAAACGCAGGCACCCGTGAAGGTTTTGACATTTTTGGGGGTAGAAATTGACATGGGCAAAGGCACATGTAGGCTGCCGAAGGACAAGGTGGTTGGGCTCATTGAGGAGATTAACATCAATTTAGCCAAGGACAGGACTAGGCTGGGCCAGGCGCAGCAACTCTTGGGGAAACTCATCTTTGCAGCCAGGATAGTGCAGGCAAGAAGGGTATTTGCCAGAACGTTGGCGAGAGAAACTGTGGAAGTCACATGTAAACTTCACCACATCCGGTTGAGTGCAGCCATTAAAGAGAATGTATGCATGTGGAGTAGGTTCATGCAAGGGTTCAATGGGATTGGCCTATGGCGGACACCATAGGTTACCAGCGACGAGCTGCAGATGTACGCGGACGCTTCGAGGAAGGAAAGTTTCGTGGTTATGCTAGGCCCGCAGTGTTGCACCCAGAGATGGCCTACAGTGTGGCAAAAAAAAAAAAAGGGAAGATTGGGGACTATAATGGCACTGTAGCTATTTCTTATTGTAATTAATTGCTGTGGCCAGGTGAGTTGTGCAAGGGTCGCATTTTGGTCCGATAAATTAGTGGTCCAAGCCATCAACCTGCCTCATCCCCGGTAGTCCTGGGAATGCTTTGAAAGCTGGTTTAAGTGTGCTTGTATCAGAATATTAAGTTTAGGGCATGCCATGTACCAGGAACTCTTATTATTGTGGCAGATGCTCTCTCGTTTTCAGTGGGAGAATTTCCCGGAAGGCTCATCCAAGCGTGCAGCAGCTGGGCACGGAGTTCAGGACGGAATGGTAGCACCTGGTGTCATGGACCCGACGCTCTGGGAGCTTGGAGAGCGCTCACTCACACCAGGAGTGCGGTCCAGATACCAGAGCGGCTACACTAAGGATTTGAAGGCCCAGGTGGAACGGTTTCTCATGTGAGCTCACAGAGAGGGGCAGACCAGGAGCTTGGTCTCAGGACACATTGCAGCTATATCACTCTATGCCAAACTAATGGCTGTGGAGGACACCACTATGAGTTTCTCGTGAGGGCCGCAATGAAAAGGTTGGGGAAAACTGGAGGGGCACAAGAAGGATGGGCGTAAGCCGATTGACTTCAAGGTGCTGGCAAGGCTACTCAGTGCATTAGAAAGGGTCTGCTCCAATGGGGATGGAGTAAGGCTCTTGAGGGCTGCATTTGCAGTGGCATTTTTTGGGGCACTTTGCGTAAGCGAGCTGGTCACTACTGGGAAAGCTGACGAGTCTGGTAAACCTCTGGCAATGGTGGATGTCACATTTATGCATATGGGTGTCAGTATAAGGGTAGAAGGTCAAAAAAGGACCAGGTGGGGAGGGGTAATTGTGACATTATACAGGGCAACAGATCAGCACAGTTGCCCGACCTGATTACTCTCTCAATACATATCGGGTAGGCCAGCGGGGGGTAGGTACCTCCTGGTTCACAAGGTTGGGTCCCCTTTCACCATGTTTCAATTCCGCAAGGAGTTGGCTGCAACATTAAAGAAAGTAGAATGTCATGGAGAAGGTTGGTCTTCACATGGGTTCAGGATAGGGGCAGCAATGACACCATTCCAGGCGGGTATCCCGGGCTTAGCCATTCAGAAGATGGGTAGATGGGAGACAGATCAGTACAAGATATATCCGGGCGAGAGGGCAGGACACCAAGGTACCTCCTGGGATGTGAGGGCTCAAGGAAGAATGCTGGGGGATCAGGGGCAAGGGTGGTCGGATGGAAGGGGTATGCTTTATAACATGTGGTGTTTTTGTTTCTATTCCAGCGGGCCACAGTCTGGCTCTTGGCCATTCTTTCATCACCGCGTGGGAACCTACTTAGGATTTCAAGACACCGAGCTGGTCATGCTGGGCACACAGGGCATGCAATGGTGCGCTTTGCTCCCCGGGGTGCTCAGAAAACTGGCCAGGATGGGGGCACCCAGGGTGCTCAAAGTACACCTTGGGGGTAATGACCTTGCTGATTTAGGAAGGGGTCGGTTACTTAAGGAGATGCAGGAGGGCATCAGAATTTTAGGGCGGATGCTTCCTAAAACAGAAATAGCATGGTCAGAAATGCTCTTGAGGAGTGTGTGGCATGGGGCAGGGTCCAGCACAGCCATGGAAAAGTGCAGGAGATGGGTCAATAAAAATATGAATGATTTATGAGGCAGGAAGGGCTGGCTTTTGCCAGGCACTTGTGCGAGAGAGACCCAGTGAAGTTTGCTAAAAACGGGGTTCATTCGTCCTATGCCGGTACGGATAGTTACAAGGGTGGTCCTAGAGAATGAGGCACACTGTGTTCTTTCCGCGAGCTATAACCACTGGCTACATCAGCCAGGATAGGGGAGACGGGCACTGATACCACTAGGGATGGTTGGGATTCCTCAACAACTGATGCAGTGGCCTTTTTCACTCCATTGACTAAATGGGAGTGACTGAACTGGCAGTTGGATACCAGGGCGGGCTGTTCTCGCAAGAGCGGAAATGGAAGTGAGAAGGGCTCACCGGTTTGGAATTGGACTATGTAACATAGGATTGGCAGAGGCACCAGGTAAAGGATGATGTTTTTGGGCCAGGCATTCTTGTGGCCCGAGCAGGGATGGGGCCGCCCAATAGGATGACTAAGAAAGCGACCAAGTTTGTTTCCAATAAAATGTAATATGTTTTTCCAAAAATCAGAAAAGGTCTGTCAAATCTCATTATGTGTGGACAATGTATATGTTTTATTACTGGGTAGGGGGCCATAGTAGGGGTTAGCCCCGCTAAGCAGATGCACCAGCCCATGCAGGGGGCGCTAGAGGGGCAGTTGGCATAGCGGGCCATCCCCTCCATGTACTCGCCTCCTTTCACTGAAGGGGGCGGAAATGCGCACCCCCCCTATGGTCAGGCCAGAAACGGCCTGGCCTGTGGAGGCACTTAAATAGCCTAGGCTGAGGGGGCCAGGTCTCACTCCCAGCCCAGGCATCCTTTCTCTTCCAGCCCAGGCATCAGCAGTCCAGCAGAGGACAGGGCAGCTTCCGTAGCGCAGACTACAGATCAACTTCAAGTGCACGCTGCTAGCTCAGGAGGCCGGTTCCACGAGCAGGGACAACAAGGTATGAGTGGAGTGATGGGGGAGGCCATAGACTATTTGTGGAGGGATCCACCCAACTGAGAATGTCTGATGGGGCTCTCATATCCGGTTATGCCATTGTGTTGTGGGATGAAGTGAACACCACCTTCACTGTCCTAGAAGCAGAGCACATTTCCCCTTGTTCTGCTCAAGTCACAGAACTTGGGTCCTCACCAGAGCCTGCCCACTGATGTCAGAGAAACATGTTAATATCCTGACAGTAGGTATGCACTAGGCGTGTGACTAGATTTTGCCATGATCTGGCGGCAAAGGGGATATCTCACTTCACATGGGACCCAAATCAGAATTGCTTCCCTTTTCAATTGCAGATGCTTATCAGATGCACCAGCCCACGCAGAGGACGCTAGAGGGGCAGCTGGCATAACGGGCTGCCCCTCCGGCCACTGCCTCCATGGACTTGCCACCTCTCACGGAGGGGGCAGAGGTGCGTGCCCCCCTATGGTGCAGCCAGAAACGGCCATCCTGGGGAGGCACTTAAATAGCCTGGGCTGAGAGGGTAATAAAACCAGCCGATAAAGGTGGGAGCAGACACAGTAACAATGAATGGTAGAAGACCTAGATGACATTGAAAGCTATAAGAAATTACGCAAGGACCCTATGGTAGAACTAAGGAAAGATATTGGAAGTCACATCTCTGGCTCGACAGAGGGAATGGCTCACCGAAGAGGAATTTTATTTCCTCAATACGTCAGACTGTCGCACACCAGCATTCTATGCCATACCCAAAATACACAAGGATGCCAGTAATCCACCTGGTCGCCCCATAGGCACGGACTGTGGATCGGTCTTAGAGCCAATCTGTACATTTATTGACAAATTCCTACAGCCCCTGAGCCAGAAAACCGACACGTATAGCAGAGACAGCACATCAGTCATTGAGCTATTCGAAGGTAGATCCTGCAACCCCGCAGAAGAAATTTTGGTCAAACTCGATATACGGGCCTTATATACAAATAACCCCCAAGAGGTGGCAATACAATGTATCTGGGAAATACTGAACGATGAGCCACTCCCTAGGAATATTTCAGCTGAATTCATCCTGGAACTCCTAGGTATCGCCCTAGAGAAAAACTATTTCAGATACAGAGACCAATTTTTCCTTCAAGTTGAGGCTACGGCTATCGGTGCGGCTTTTGCTCAGAGCTTGGCGATCCTCTACATGGCAATGTGGGAACAACACTTTGTATTGACCAACACCAATCCCTTTTTTGACCACATTAAAATGTGGTGACGTTATATACATAACAATCTTCATATGGCAGTGTCCTGCACTACATTTCAATAACTTTTTCGTATGCTCAACCAAAGCCATAGTAAGATACAATTCACCATGAACACCAGTACCACGGATATCAACTTCCTGGATTTGATCAGAAGGGTAAGGGACAACACATAGGAATGAACCCCATATAGGAAGCAGACGTACCGAAAAACCTTGCTCGATTTTTCGAGCTTTCACCGCAGCAGCTTGAAGAAAAATCTGCCATACGGCCAATTCCTCCGCTTGAGGAGGAATTGTTCCTTTACTACTGATGATCAATTGCATGCAGACAATCTCAGAGAGAAACTAGTGGCTAGAGGCTATCCCAAGAAACTTGTTATGAGATCGGGTAAAAGGGCTAGGTAAACAACTAGGGATTCCCTACTTAGCCCAAGAGAACATCAGACTCAAGACAAACTGGTCTGTGTGTTCCTATATAACACCCACACGTTTGCCGTTCAGAAAGTCATTAACAAATTGTGGCCCCGGAGATGGCTAGATATGACAAATGAGCCTCTTCTACTACTCGCCATGAAAAGACAAAAAAACCTGAAGGACCTCTTTATCCATTCAAGACCCTAAGAAAATAGGAACACCATGACCGGATGAGGCCTACGACCCAGTCACACCAGGATCATAGAACATAGATTTTGGATCCGGTGCAAGATCAATGCCCCTTTGGTGTCACACTATAGTATATATGCATAGTATATAGTATAGATGCACAGTGGCCTCTATCCATCTTAATTACCTTTTTAACTCTTATCCGTGGGCCCTTTTCATATTCCTCGTGCATTCGACAGGCCTTATTGATGTACATACAGGCATGCGGGTTGAGCTCCTGTTATTTGTTTTCTTTAGACTTGCGAACTCCCCATGCACCATGCAGTCAGGAATTCCTCATGCCTACTATGGCTCCTCCTCAGCTCATTGTTCAGAGCAGTCCAGCCAGCCCAAGCGTCCTTTGAGCTATACCGTTCTGGTAAGTTCCACATTGCGCACTTCCTTTATGTATGTGCTATGTCATTGGATATCTTGGTTTCTTTCTTCCCCTGGCCCCCATCCTGGTATGTATACACCCCACACCCCCTCCTTTCTAGCTTATCGTCGCTGGGGGTAGATCCTCTTCTATGGAACAGTCATCCCCTTCCGGGCAGGACCACCCCAGTTTTACTGCCCGGATTGGGCAAGGGACCCATTTAGCGTTTCCCCATATTTTGTGTTCTCCCTGTTTTAGTACCTTCTGGTGAAGTACAGATTCCTGCATCATAGCCTTGCCCAGTGGCTAGGTGCAGGCTACCACTTGCCAATGTTCATCATGTGCAGTAATCATCTATCCTTCAGTTGTAATTCAGAAACATTTCCTTTCCCACTTGGATATTGACCCTGCTTCTGGTTCTCTACAGGTGCCCCGAATGCGGCATCACCATACAGACATTGACCAGTTCTAGGCAAGCCTAGGCATCTGTTTTCTTTGCCTACTTGAACCCCATTTGGTGGGGGTCTCTATTTCTATATTTGCACAGTAAGTTATCTGTCATGGCCGAGACCAGGGCGTCGGGCGGAGGTGGGATGCGAGGCCTACACTTCATTGCACACAAGGTGATATGGTTGTAATGGTGGACATTTTACGTGTCCATGTTAACAATAGTCTAGCATATTTGTCCAATATCATAAGGCCGACTGTCTCCTTGCTCACCATTGCTTGTACTACTTCCATGCTCTTTTATGCTGAACTAGCCTATCCTGATGCATATATCATTGAACTAGTCTATCGTGATGATCTGCATATTCCACTGATGGCACATATCTATGCTTATATCGGACCTGCCCATTTTGCAAGAAGCATTAGACTTGCCCATATAAATTAGAAGAAAAGTGCGGGGAGCATGGGCTCTAGGATCGAACTAACCTTGCTGAGCTCTAATGTTTGGATTTCTTTTTAGCTTTTTTTGTTGTTTGCAAGATCACAGGTTAGAGTTGAGGTGCAGCCCACACCTCGTTTGTTGGGTAGAGAAAGGGTGGAACCAGGATACCTTGCTTTGTTCAATATTAGAGAAAAAAAAAAAAATATATATATATATATATATATATATTTTCCACACAGTTTTTGCGTTTTAAGTGCTTTTTTGTATCAGGGTTTGTTTATTTTCTTAGGTTATAAACACCCTTTGTGGGTACAGTCAGGGTTCTTATGACCCCATGTGGTCAGTCGACATGTGTTTCGACCCGTAGGTCTTTCTCAAGGCTGATGCAGGTTCAAAATCATATTTTGTGACAATTAGTGTTTGTGTCATTAAGGTGACATTATGAATTTCATTTGTGCATGATGCATAGTGTAGGGTGAAGGAGTGCAGTATTTGTTTAATTACCAATATTTACATGATTATACATATTTGGTCCATCATGCTGGAGAAGAGAAGAAAGGGAGGGAGAGAGAAGAAGGCAAAATTAGCACAACATCCACAGGGAGTTGCGAATTGTGTTGTCTTTGGGACCAGGTATTTCTTACACATGATTAACAGTCCAGCACCCCCTGTGGGGTTCTGGTGGTTTGGGTAGTTCTGTGTATAACAGTGGCTCTGTTGGGCCCTGTAATAGATAAGAGCATCCTTCTGGGGTTAGTTGGTAGAGGTGGGGTATACCATGCAGCGGTAATACCGCTCTCTAGGTGCAGTGCCTAGGCCATAGGGTGGTGTTGGATTGCTTTAGTGGTGGTCATCTGGCTTGGTAGCACGAGTTAGGTGATAGCAGCTGTGTGCCGCTATCAGGTGGCTGGCTGGTGTGTTTAAGCCCTTCCACATGGGGAGACTAGCTCCCTTGTGCACATGTTCATCTAAGTTGGGTTACGTTTGTGCTAAGGCCCTATGTAGGGCCGTGCGCTGTGTGGAGGATATCTATTGTGCGGTTCGAGTGGGTAAGTGAATCCACGTGTATTTACACATTAGCAATTGGTAATGCGCATCAGGTGGCAAGGAGAGAAAATGGGTGCACGACTCCATTACGAGTGTGGAGGAGTGGGTGAACCAAGTGCAATTGCGGTTCAAGTGGGGCCACGTGTGTTTACAAGCTTGCAGATGGTAGTCTCCATCAAGTGGCGGCAACCGATATATGTGTGCGACTCGATAAAAATTGTGCTTTCACAGTTCGAGGGGAAAGCGAAGCCGCGTGCCTACCCGAGCTTACAATTGGTAGCGCGCATCAAGTGGCAGTGAAGCAAATGTTGCGCGACTCATTTCTAGGAGTCTGGTAGAGTCAATTGTGAAGAATGCGGCCGTGGGGACCAGGTAGTGGTCCATCTGAGCTTACCTGGAATCTATGCTGCTTCGAGTGCCCCATTCAGCTTTCAGGAGCTGTAGAGCTTCAGGGTTGTTTAAGCAGACCATGAGGGTATGAATGCGCATGTGCGGGCAGTGATCAGTGTGTATTATCACTGTTTGCACATGCGCATTGGTTTGTCACTTCTAATGCTGGCGCCTGCGCACATTGTGCTGCAGGTGCTGTGGGATATGTGGTCCATGGTTATGCATGCTGAATGTGGGGACCATTGGGTTGGTGCATTGGGAGTGTTGGCTCCCTTGCAGTTTGGCATACAGTGGGCCATGGCTGTAATTCTTGTGCCTTGTTACGCAAGAAGGGGATGTTGGTGCATATTTGTGAATGGTGACTATTGCGTCATCTCTCCCTGGCATATGCTCATGCTGTTATATCATTGTACAGCTGGTTCAGTGGTCTATAACTCTGAGGACCCGGGGGGGGGGGGCTGAGTTGGAGTTTGGTATGGAGGGACCATCCTAGATGCAATGGGGGCTGTGTACTGGAGGTCTGTTGAAGGCAAGGAAATGGTGGTGGGGAATTGCTCCCGTGGGTGGTGGCCCAGGGGGCCCAGTGGCCCCATGGTGATCTGTACTAATATTTGGGTTGGGTACCTAGGCTAATGATCTAGGGCTGTTGGATAAGGCAGAGAACGCTCTGATCCCTTGGGTGCGAGGCGGGACATATTGTCTGTGGCGTGATGACCTCTCGTATGTGAGCCATGGATTTTATGGTGGTGAACTGCTCATATTGCTTGTGAAAGGGTCTGATGGCCATGGGGTGGGTCGGTAGGCATGACGGTGCTAGTTGGAGGAAAAAGGGTTGGGTAAGAAGCTGGACATCACAGGAATACATTATAATCATGTTCGCTGTTTAAAACATTTTTAACACAGCTATAGCAACAAATGATTCTTGCTTCTTCCTGTCGAAGTTTGAGCATTCTGTTTCCTCCTCTTGCTCCCATCTTTACTGTTCTTAGCCCAATAAATTATATGTGGCTCTTGTCCTCCATTTGGTGATTTTTCTACCAGTGATTTGCCTGGGGCAGTTTCGGGTCCTGTGAATGGTTACTATTCAAGTGTTCTCTTATTCTGATCCAGACCTCCAGGATAGTGCTTCCTAAGGAAGATTTTGTCACATTCACATATTAGGGCATATATTACGTATTTGGTTTTACAGTTCAGGTGTTCTGTGATTTTGAACGGTGGACAGCCTATAAACATTGCACATTTGGTTTGTGTTGCATATTTGCACATCAAGCATGTGCTGCATTTAGTTAATCCAATTGGTGTCTGAATGGTAAGCCAGTCTTTTGCCTTGATATTTTTCTGGGAGAGAAAAGATGGGCTCAATATGTTACGTAATGTCGGGGCTCTGCTGAAAGACATGCTTGGGTATGTTTTTAAGCACGGTCTAATGTGCTAGTCCATCAAAAGTAAGTTCCAATATTTGGCTAGTATTTTTTGGATTTTGTAGCTGTCCATGTTGTATCTAGTCAACCATCTGATTGATGTCTCTGTGGTTGTTTTCATTTTCGGGGTGAGTAGTGTTTCCCTTTGTATTGCAGATGTTATTTGTTTTGCTTCCATGAGGTTTTTACCAGAATAGCCTCCGTTTGTGAATCTTAGGTCGAGTAGATCACATTCTTCGTCAAAGAGTTCTTGTGTGTTGCAGTTTCTTTTGGTTCTAATGTATTTGCCTTGTGGGATATTCTGAATTACACTTTTCCGGTGACAGCTGCTTGCATGTAGTACTGAGTTAACCTCTGTTGGTTTCCAGAAGGTTCTTGCGATGATTTTGTTTTTCTGGATTGTGATTCTTAGGTCCAAAAAATCCATTTGGTTTGTGCTCATATGGCTGGTCATTTCGATTCTTCTGGTGTCCCTTTCCATATGAGGATGACATCGTCTATATAGTGTGATTTTGAACCTGTATCAGCCTTGAGAAAGACCTACGGGTCGAAACACGTGTCGGCTGACCACATGGGGTCATAAGAACCCCAACTGTACCCACAAAGGGTGTTTATAACCTAAGAAAATAAACAAACCCCGATACAAAAAAAGCACTAAAAATGCAAAAAAACAGTGCGGAAAATGTATATATTTTTTCTAATATTGAACAAAACAAGGTATCCAGGTTCCACACTTTCTCTACCCATATATATTAGGCCTGCACCTGACTTAACCGTACCTGTGCCAACCACCTTCTTAGGGACCTGCCTATTCTACTATGCCAATGTTAGACTAGCCTACCACGCCAATTGTATTAGCCCTGTACTGTTTGCGTAGGCTTGCCTAGTCCATTGATTTCTCGTATTCATGCCAATGTCAGACTAGCCTATTTTGCCAAAGTTATTAGCCGTCCACCAACCTATTAGGTTGGCCTATCCCACTAACTGTACCTTTTCATGCAAATGCTGGACTAGCCTACTCTGGGAACTTTATTATATTAGCTTTGTTTAGACCACTGACCTTACTTGCTGTCTTCATTGTAGTAACAACTGAAATCTGTATCCCAGTATGTTCACCACAGTTTGCAACCTTAGCGCCTTAGGCACACTACTTATACTTCCTAGTGTGCTTTGCTAGGTTCTCTCCCCCCTAACCTAACCTCCCCATTAGCCAAAATACTACAAGTGCTAACCCCATTCTCAATAAGACATGTCTCCACGTCACCACCAAGCACCATACTGCCTACCATCCAAAGAAAGTAGATTCCATTACTACCCTCACCCCTGCCACCTCCCTCTCCCTCTCCCCCATGCTCTCAAAAGAGCTTCAATAAACGCTAGGTCCCTGGTCGTTCATGCCACAGAGATTGCCGACATGGTTCTGGCAGAAAACCTTGACTTTCTCGCCATTACTGAGTCATGGTTGCACGAAGCGGCAGTACCCATGCTCTCACTAGCAGTTCTGACGGCTATACAATACTTAGACAGGACAGAGATAAGGCACGAGGCGGAGGCATTGCCATTATCTCCAAATCCAGCCTCTCTATGAGACTTGCTTCTTCCCAAGTTACCCAATCCTTCGTAGTCCTCACAGCTAAACTTCCATTAGTCAACTCCCAGACCCTTACTATTCATCTAATCTATAGACCCCAACCCCATCCCCATTGGGACTTTTGAGGAGATCTATACCATACTCTCCAACAATCTTAAAACCACCTCACAATTACTACTTTTAAGTGATTTCAACCTGAGCTTCAATGACCCACTGGATAAACATGCCACAACCATTGCCAACATCCTGTCCGAACTCGGCCTAACCCAAAAAATCAGCGTACCCACTCATAACAAAAGGGAGAACCCTTGACTGGGTGGCTGATTACAACTGCACCGCTAACATCACCTCAATCTCCCCGCATCTTTGGACAGACCACTCCCTCCTGTCTTTTGCACTTACGACTACTAGACCACTTCCTCTAGTTGCCCTCACTACCCCACAAGAATATTATGGTGGACAAACTTATTCCCGCTATTCTCCCTACACTCAACTCGCTTCCAGACAATTTAGATCCAGGAACGCTTGTTAATGAGTATAATAAAATCATGCTAACCTTGCTTGATATTATTGCCCCAGTCAAACTTAGACAAAGCAAGCCTAAAACCCTCCTGAACAAGTGGTTCACCCCACAGCTAAAGAATTTACGACAAAAAAAAGGAACTGCGAAACCTCCTGGAGATCCCTCCCTTCAGAAGCTAACAAATCAAACTGACCGAAATCTCATCCCAATACAAAAAGGAAATTTGCGTGGCCAAACCTGACTCCTACAACAAACATATCTCTCACGCTATGAAGGAATTGTTCACTATCCTAAAGGAATTAGAGTCGCCTAACCCCACACCTGACATTTGCACTAAAGATAAAACCTGGTGCTCAGACATCCAACAGGCACTCTCCGATAAAGTAACTGCACTCCAAAATAAAATAGCCCGTTTCAACTTTACTAAAACCTCCACTTTTGAGGTAGAAAAAGTTATTCTTTCACCTGCACAGGAGAATATGCGAGAACCATCATAAACGACTCCCTATCCTCTGGAATTTTTCCCAATGCGTTCAAAACTGCTCATGTCAAGCCTCTTCAAAAAAAAACTGCCCTCAACGCTCTCAACCCCAAAAACTATAGCTCCACCACAAATACCAGGTTCCTTGCTAAACTCATCGATCAAACCGCTTACTCCCAACTAAATGCCTTTCTCGAACCCAACAATCTCCTAGACCCCACTCACAGGTTTCAGACCCCGACACGGAACCACCCTGACCTCAATCTGGGATGACCTTAAAACACTGCAGACTCTGCGGGATACGCTGCACTAATCCTTCTTGACCTATCCGCTGCCTTTGACACAATCAACCACTCAATCCTCCTCCACTGCCTCCACTCCCTAGGAATCAATGGAAACGCTCTCAAGTAGATTGCATCCTTCCTCAACAATAGGAACCAAATAATTCTCCTCTGCTTCCGCCACCCGACCAGTCAATACTGGAGTTCCACAAGGAGCGTGCCTATCAGCCCTCCTGTTCAACCTCTATATGTCCACCCTCCCACCAATAATCCGCTCGCACAATATCCTGTGCAATAACTACACCGACGACAATCAACTAATCCTAAAACTCTTTAATTCAAAACCCAGCTGCCAGCCCGACCTCACAGCATGCCTCCTTAACATTGATCACTTTATGACCACAAACCACCTCCTCCTAAACCCCACCAAAACTGAAATCATGGTGTGTGGCAACACAGAACTTCTTCCGCACCCTCTTCCCTGGCCATCGTCCATGGAAATTCCCCCTCCCCCCCACCAACCACCTCAACCACTGTAAAAAAACCTTGGATGCATTCTCGACTCTGACCTAACCCTCTCGCACCAAGTCAACAACGTCTCTAAGTCCTGCCAATATCACCTCAAAATCCTTGGGCGCATTTTTCCATACCTCTCCTTTCCCAATAGACTTTCTGCTGGCCAATCAGTTGTAATGACAAGACTGGACTATGCTAACTCCCTCTACCTCGGAGTCCAAGCATACCATCTTACTAAACTACAAATAGCACAAAAGGCTGCAGCCAAACTGCTACTAGCACTTGGCCCAAGAGATCACACCTCCCCAGCTCTCAAAACTCTCCACTGGCTCCTGGTTGGACGAAGGGTGACCTTCAAAACCTTATGCATCTCTCACCGAGCAATGCATAAAACCAGACCTCAATACCTTCAGGACAAGCTAAAACCCTACTATCCACCGTGCACTCTAAGATCAAGTTCTGCCAGCCTCCTAGTGATATCAAACACCAACTCAGGTTAGGTGGATCATCATTTTCTGCCTTGGACCTCACTCTGTGGAACTCACTTCCATCCCACATTCAACTCACCGAAGACCTCATTTCTTTCCGCAAATTACTGAAAATGTGGCTCTTCCCTTAACAATCGACTCCTATTACAAACAGAACAAACAACTACAATAAACAGAAACCCAAGGTTTTTGAACAAAGATAACAATCCAGCATAGAGACCTGATCGAAGAAACGGAAAACTAAAACAGGCAGTGTAAATAAAATGGATTAACTGAGTAGAACGAATGAACTGGATGAAACGGATGAAGTGGATGTAACGGATGGAGTAGGTAGAACACACGGAGTGGATCGAATGAATAGGAAGGATGGAACGGATAGAACACAAACGGATGGGAAGGATGAAATGGGTCTCTGGAATGAATGGAGTAGATCATGTGGATGAAGGGACGAGTGGATGGAATGGATAGAAAGATTAGTAGATTAAATGGATGTAACAGACGTAATGGATGAACAGACGAACCGGAATGAACGGACAGAGGAAATAAAACGGATAGTATAAATGATACAGATGGGAGTGCTCAATCTCGAGCGCTTTACTGATAACCACCATATCACACTACCAAGCTTACTCTCTCCTTTACACAACCACTCAACTAGAAAACATCGATACTATGACACATTCGGTATAGCTGTTCTCATACTAATACCCCTTAGCACCATCCAAGGGAACTACAAATACAGGTAACACGGGTCGTATGACTCTACATACTCCAATGACTAAGCCTACTAATTGTCCAATTGACATACTTTCCCTGTATTTCTTGTCTTTTTACTACTTCGGCTGACAACAATGTGAAACATTGGGACTAATGGTATGCGTTTACTTTACATTTTTATATCAATTGTGACTTTATTATTACTGTATTTTCATAGACTATGAGGTTCGCCCTGATGAAGGAATAATCTAATTCCGAAATGCACTGACACCAGGACCTTTATATGTATCTGGATTTGTGCTGAAGTCTGCCTCACCAAAGAAACATTTAGTGAATGCAACTAAATATAGGTTCTTTGAAATTGAAATATATGACTACGGCTGATTCATTACAGAAATCAACAAGAAATATTAGAATTATTATTTTTAGAGTGTGAACACAATGGACTATAGTTCGGACAACAATAGAGAGCAACTAAATAGCTGGATTTCTTTATCCAGCTTACTGGCCATACACTCATACTAACACCCGCCACACACTCCACATCATCCAAATTAATCACAGCTAGCTGAGCACACACCGCTAGCTTAAGTGTCTTCTCAGGCTTAACGCAGCCAGAAATCAGTCTGGGTGTCCACCCTCCAGAATGAACACGTAGAACTGACATCCCCGCCACCACACCTACCACTAAGAAGCAGCTATCATGCATCTGCCACACCGGCTGCACACATATCCAGTGCACCCACTCACCTTATGACTCTCTCTACTGACTTGAACTGCGGTTCACGAGGGCGTTCAACCTACCAGCGCTTTGAGATCATACCAATGATACATAAGGCGCTATATAAATGCCAAGTAACATAACATAACTTAAGCCATCTAATTGCCAGGGCGACCTCTGCCCAGCCCAGCTTATAAAGGATGCAGCGAGAGAACTTGACCCTTTTATCTCCAAACTTATCAATTCCTCATTTGCATCCGGCACCATCCCCACCAACCTCAAACAATCATGGGTGCTCCCACTGCTAAAAAAGCAAACCCTCGACCCTCTTATACTAACCAACTACCGTCCTATTACGACAGTACCCTTTCTGTTAAAAATACTCTACAAGGTTGCTTACCTTCAAATCTAAAAATATCTGGAACTTCACCAACTCTTAGGAGCACGACTATCATGTTTCCACCCCCAACATGGAACAGATACTGCCCCTATTGACCTGAAGACCCAGGTCGATGAGCTAAGGGACAAGGGGAAAACAGCCCTCCTTCTCCTTGTTGACCTCTCGGCTGCATTTGACCTCGTGGGCCACAGGGTCTTATGCAGCCATCTGGACTCAGCCGCCCACTTCTCCAGAGGCCATAGCCTGGATCAAGTATTTCTTAAGTGACAGGACCATGAGGGTCTTCTCCCCCTCAGCAGCGGCAGACCCCATCCCAATCACTTGTGAGGTGTCCAGGGCTTTTGTGTCTCCCCTAAATTGTACAACATATTCATTAAGCCCCTTTTCAACGATCTGGACCATCTTGGTTCACCTACACTAATTATGCAGATGATATTCAGATTTTCCTCCCACTTTCTGGGGATTACGTTAAGGATTTGGCCTTGGTGAACAGAGTGTACCTCATCATCAAGGCATGGATGGCGACCCATGGTCTATTCCTGAATGATAAAACTGAGCTCATCATTCTGGGTAATCCCACCAACCTCAAACTAGGACAGGATTACTCATCTTTCATAATCGATGGTAACCTCATCAAAGTGGCCAAGGAGGTAAAGACCCTTAGTTTCTACCTCGCTTCCACTCTATTCTTTACCAAACAAGTGAACTCCATTTCCTCTGCCACCGCCTACACTAGTAAGCTTATTAGAACTGGCAAACACTTTCTCTACGACAACAGTTGCATTATCCTGGCCAGAGCCCTCATCCTCTCTAGGCTAGATTATTGCAATGCCCTCTACATTGGTGCCAATAAATAGATTATCCAGAGGATCCAAATCCTCCAAAATAATGCCCTCAGAGCAGCTCTCGGTGTGGCTAGAAGAACCCACATATCTGAGATTAGGCATCAAAACAATTGGTTCTAGGCCTACAAGATAATCAGGCTAAAAACGCATCCCTTACCCTTAAAGCCCTGAACTACGCTGCCCCCAGTTATCTCAAGGATAGATTCTGCAGAAGAACCTCCATCAGACCCATGAGACTAGTTCACACCAACTGCCTCACCATCCCTTTAAGCTTTCAAAGGTTGGTGGCTCCAGTTTCCCTGTCAAAGCGGCCCAACTTTGGAACTCCTTACCACCTCCAATTAGAGAAGAACAATCCTACCTGAACTTTAGAACTTAGAACTACATCGACTGGCTCAAGTCTTCCGATCATTAGGCCCACTCGCCCCCCTTCCTGCTATACAGACCAACCTATTGACCCATGGCTTGACGGTTTTCGCTTGCCCCTCAGTGTACCTACTGACCTATACTTGTTTAATGTTGTTTACTGTACCTGTATATGCTCCTCAGTGTATTTATTGACTCATACTTGTTTCTGTACCTGTACTATCTCTGCTCATCATGTGTAAGTTCTTGTAATCTAATCCTTGCATATCCTTGTATCTTCTGCGCCATCTGATACCTCCGGATCTGGCGTACACTACAAATGAATAAACAAACAACTTTTTTATGGGTTTCTCCCGTGTAGGTGATGCACATTGAATTTTTAATTGTCCACAGAATTCTCCTAATCCTTAGGATTGTTCATGCTAGTTTTTAAATTGGTCTATATGTCGGCTTTTTCACATCCCTATCACTCCACACTCCCTTAGGGTCCTGAAGAAGGCGATTATTTCAACTCTGCCAAATCGTACGATTTGAATATTTTACACCCTGTCCCCACAAGATTAGGACTGTTTCAATACTGGGACATACATAAGGGATGTGTCTTTAGGCCAGATTATAATTTAAGTTTTATGGTCTGCATAGTCTTTATCTTTTTAAAACAATATCTTTTTCTCCCCCCCTTGTCAGATTGATCAAGACATTTGCGGCTGACACAAGATTCATCAAACCTTTGTTATAATTTAGTTCTTCAGTAACAGAATAATGGCTAAGTACTAATTTTTCTTTTTTCGGTTTCATTGACCAGTACCAATTTTTTTCGCGGACATTGCCTTCTGTATATGTTAATGTGTGGTCTATATATTTAAATCCATTGTGTCATTTGCTGCATAGTATATAACACAATTTTCTGTACATTGTTATACCAATATGTTCTGGTCACCTCTTTCATGAGAACAAATGTGATGTACACTATTCGTTGGTTATTGGTCTGCTTGATTTTGTGTAATTGAAATAATCCTTTTTTATGTAGGACCTATGGGTCTACAAAATAAATAAGTTACTATTTGTACATGTTTGTGCATTTGCTATCAGATTAATTTTGATTCAGTCCACTACGGCTACCCTTCTTCTTGACGGTGTGATTCAATAAATTAAGTTCTTTAATTGGTTCATTTTGGGGAACACCACATTCCTGTTCGACCTTTACTACAGAGGTGTCCCCTTTATGCCTTTGAGCTCTCTTATGTATTTGCCTCTCTTCCAGCCCAGGCATCAGCAGCCACCCTTCCTCCCAAACTATAGTTCCAGAGATAGGTAGAGGAATAAAGTTTAGCTAGGGTTGGAGACAGAGCAGATTGTGTTTCTTTAATTGTATGCACGTTATGATGCTGTTTGACGGTTCTTGACCAGGTCTAACTTTTCTCTTAGGTGATTGTAGCATTGTTTCGAATTCTCTTTTCCGTCGCAGGTGAAGTTACAAGGGCGGTCCTAGAGAAGGAGGCACGCTGCGGTCTTTCTGCGAGCTATAACCACTGGCTGCATCAACCGGGATGGGGAGAGAGGCACAGATACCACTAGAGATGGTTGGGACTCCTCAACAACTGATGCAGTGGCATTGTTTGCTCCATTGACTAAATTGGGAGTGACTAAACTGGCATTCGGATACCATGGCGGGCTGTTCTCGCAAGAGCGGAAATGGAAGTGAAAAGGTCTCACCGGTTTGGAATTGTAGTATGTAACACCAGATTGGCAGAGACACACAAAGGATAGTTTTTTGGGCCAGGCATACCTGTGGCCTGAGCAGGGCTGGGACCGCCTTAAAGGATGACTAAGAAAGTGACCATGTGTTTTTCCAATAAAATGTAACATGTTTTTCGAAAAATCAGAAAAGGTCTGTCTCATTTCATTATGTGTTGGCAATGTATGTGTTTTATTACTAGGTAGGGGGCCATTATAGGAGTTAGCCCTGCTATGCTCCTGACAAGATTTCAATCATGCCTGAACATGTCAAGAACACCAGACCAGAACATCTTGGCAGGCAACCAGTAACAACCTGGCAGATCAGACAGCTGAACAGGCTGCCCAAAGCACCCCTGAGAGGACACAAGACCCGTCTCATTCTCACCAATTTGCTGGTAAAAGATCCTTTAGCAGAACATACAACATTGCTACACACACTGCAGGCTACCCCAAGGACAGAAGAGCTAGAGGAACTTAGAAGGATAGGGTGCACCCGGGATGAACGTGATGTCTGGCACTACCCGGAAGGGAAACCGGTTGCTCCAACTTTTGCGCAGGAATACCAATTCGCCTGGCACACAACATTGCATACATGGGTAGCAATGCCATCAAAAGCTACATAAGGAGTACCTGGTCTCCCCTGGGTTGGCAGAGAGCGAAATGCTTTGTTCAGCGGTGTCACATCTGCCAGCTTCATAACATTGGTAAGTCAGTGAAGGTTGCCACTGGCTCGACCTGCCAGTCCCCTGTTGGGCCCTGGTCTGAGATCCAAATGGATTTCTTAACACTGTCACCAGTTAGTAAGCACCAGTATGCTCTGGTACTTGTTGGCATTTTTAGTGGATAAGTGGAAACCTTCCCATATTTCCATGATGAGGCTAACATGGTGGCGCGAAGATTACCTAGAGAAATGTGTCCAAGGTGGGGGAGTGGCCTCTATTCCTTCTTGTGACAGAGCCCACATTTTGCCAATCAGGTGATGACTTACATATGTGAGGCCATGGGTGGGATTGGCCAGAGTCTCCATGTACCATACTGATCACAGAGCTTGGGCAAACCAGAAAGGAAAAATGGGGAGCAAAGAGGACTAAAGTTGGCCAAATGAGTGGTCTGTTGCCCTCACGTACACGAGAGGTATGCCCAGCCGCTTTGCTGGACTATCTCCATTTGAGATTCTGAAAGCAAGACCAACGCCCCTGCTTGCTGCAGCTCCTCCCTCTGAACAGGTTGCCTTTGGCACCGACTTGATGATTCAGTTCTGGCATATGTCATAAGAACGATCTAATCCCAGGTCAGTGAGGGACAACCTATGCCAGGCCAGCAAAAACTAAATTCATTGCAGGAGGGAGACCTAGAGACAGTCAAGGACACTGCCCATGAAAATTGTCTACAGCCCAGGTAGAAAGGACCCTTTACTGTCCTCCTGTCCACAGACACCACTCTGAAGGTGTAAAGTCTTGGGTTCACGTCACCCACACCGAGGTGGTGAGCTCCATCACCCCCCTCTCCTGAAGCAGAAGCCCCCCCACCCCAGTGCTGCCTTCTATAAACCTGGGACCTTGACCTCCACCTCAGCTGGCCCTGAAGGTTCCGGGGTCCAACCCAGTGGAGCCCCGTTCTAACCCAAGGCCCAAGAATTAGTCTGGGCGCTGTGCTGCATAAGACACCACACCCCAGAATATGGCCTTTTCACCAAAGATCTGCCCTCAAACCTGCTATAAAACCCTGCCAGCATAGGAACAGTGTCTTCTTTCTAAATGTGGAAGTGACCTGTGTTTGAAAGACAACACTGTTTGAACTGACCTTTTGAACTACGAACTGTGATATTAATGGATTCTGACCTTTTGAACTTTGATATTTTGACTTTGAATGTTTTGTATTTTGAATTAAAATTTTACATTTTAAGTTTGGATTTTTGAATTTTGGTTTTCAATTGTATTTTTAAACTTGATTTCTCTTTGAAAGTCAATATTTTAGAATTTCAATATTTTGGAGTTTTGACATTTGTGATCTCCGATATTTGAAATCAGATATGTTTGAAGGTCTATCTGTTTGGAGTGTGACAGTTCTTCGAATGTCTCCCAATCTGAGTGTGACCGTCGCACAGCTACAGTGTACCAAGCTCACTTTGCTTTAAGTCTATTATATTTTTACATGTTCTGTTCCAACGTACCACCCTTCCATCTCTCGTTCTTGCACTATGAAATTGTCCTCTCCTTGGGTACCAGCTTTTTTATTTCATTCCAGCTTGCTTTGTGAGATCTCCGCTTTCCCCGGGACCTAGTGAACTTTCCATCTGCTTCCCAAAAGGACTTGGAGGACAGAGTGACTTCGACTCATCTGCACACACTCAGCTCCAATCAGGTGTTCTTTCTCCCCATAGGTCCCCTAAGCCAATGCGTAATGTCGGACATCTGCCAGTTAATGATAACGATTGCGCTGCTCCGCCCTCTTGCGTTAACGGACTACCAAAATAACTTTCCTCCACATCTGCCATTTGGTGGCCGGCGAACTGAATCAGAACTGCTGGGTCGGTGCCCATATGCCTCTCCATCAAGGCACAGAGTTCCCGCTCCAGGCCGTACCCACCAGTGTCTCATCTATAACTCTGCCATCACAGGAAGCCCACTGCACACCTGGAAAAAGCATCCAACTGTGCAGTACAAGGCCCATTCCCCTGTGTGCTTCGTCTGCGAAGTTAAGGACGGAGCAGGAGATGTGGGCAGCACCACCAGATGTCAGTCCACAGTGATCTCGTCTCACTAGAGCCCCCTGGTTTCAGATTCAACATGGACTATCCTGAAGACCCAGCAAACTGGGTGTCCTCTCTCTGAGAACGCCCCAACTAACTGACAATTCTGTGCTATTTTACCAGTACATGCATGTTTCCCTGTATTTTATTTCTGTTTATGACAAGCCCTGACTGTACTTGGTGTGCTTGTGGTTTATTTCTGTCAAATGCTTGAGCCCTCTCCCATGTTTGTGTTTTGTCCACGAGAGAAGCCTCAACCTCCTTACCGTTTTTGTTACTTCATGCCAGAATAGGTTACATTGTCTGCACTGCATTTTGTACTTTTACTTAATGATCTACCTTTTACCATGTGTTCCTGCACTGTATAGATAGCCAACATTGTGTCTTTGGTGTGTGTGTGAGACACCTGCATCACAAGTCCACAGAAGTATGGGTAGCGTACATGGGTGGAAAGAAAAGGGCTATGCAGGAATATAATGAAAATTGAAGGTTACAGAGGTCCAGATGGTTTAGCAAGAATACCAACGTCAGGAGGGATGCCAGCCCTTTTTCCAGGGCAAGCTGCGACCAAAGGTCAAGGGCTGGTTTCACAAAGGGCACAAACAGCAGGTCTTGCCACTGGGGCGACAGGTGCCAGTTTGCCCATAAATGCGCAAAATGTTGCAACAGTATGTCACAAAACACAAGGGAAAACAAGGAGCTAGGTAACAGAATGTGGAAGAAAGGGCCATCACCGGTTAACAGACTTCCTCTTGACATATTATTGACAGACTACATAAGGTATCATGAGAGACTTGAGAGAATTGAACAGGGTTTCCAGGGATGGTTTCCACATCCCAGGTCCAAAAACGTACCTTCAGCGGACAAACTGCCAAGAGTAGTAGCTGAAATGTTTTGGAAGGAAAAGCAGCTGGCAGATATTGGGCCCTTTTGCAACACTTCCAATGGACAATTTCATAATATCTCCCTGGATATTCCATTTCGGAGTGCGACCGGAGCGAGGTTGGCTGTGTCGGCTGTCGGTGTTACTCTGAAGGACTTGTGAATATACCCAGAGGTATAATCACTTTTACTAATAAGGCATTGTTGAGACTATGGCACTCGAAGATTACAGAGTGACACTGCTCGCCTGCTTTACACCTCATTCGATTTCTTTTATTTCATATATTATAGATATTACACCGTTCTCAATGGAACCATTGAAGGAGACACCCTACCATGTCCAACACGGAAGAGAAACAACTCTGTTGCAATCTAGGATTATGTCTTCATCTCAACCCAAGCGATTAATCATGTTGAAACGTTCACCATCATTCCCACAACAGACAGCGATCATGGTATATTAGAAACAATATGAATTATCTCACAAATATCTCACCTTGAATGACAATAATACAAACCTTGCCTTACAGCTTTCAGAAGGGAGGAACAGAATCAAATGGACCATACCGAAATAAAATTGCTTACTGGACAAACTGCATAATATCAGACCTACAGACAGGAAATATGGCACAACTGTCCACTCCTCATACACACATACACTCAATTTATTTGTCGAGATACCTCGTTCTGGACCGCACCCAGTTCTTTGACAAAAACACATATATGACGAAACTATCAGGAATAGAAAAGTAAAAATGAGGAAAGCATGAAGGAACATTAAATCAACCGACATAGTCGACTATAAAAAAAAAGCTGCGAATATTTGCACAATCTATAAGAACTTCTTAAAACAACATAACCTATCCAAAGTCCAAAAAGCCAATGAACACATGCTCAAAACTCTGGCATCCAAATCCAGAGCCCAGATATGGAGCCTTCTCAAAGACGGAACCAAAAGCGGGACATCATCGCTTCTTTTGAATGTGGTAGGCGAACAAACGTGGATCGACTACTTCACAACCATTTTTGCAGATTCCTCTTCACCTACTAACATCGCAAGCCCATCTAAACGTTAAAAAAACCTATTTAGGAATGACCATTACAGACATCCTCATGCAAATGAAAAAAAATTGCCCCTCAAGAGCCCCGGGCCCCCACGGTCTTTCAAGTGCTGTATTAAAGGCTCACCCCGAGCTTTGGACTTTGATCCTCCACACAATATTCCAAACTGTAAGGACAGGCATTATTCCTGCCTCATGGAAACAATAGATCCTAATTCCCATATTTAAAAAAGAAGACCAGAACATACCATCTAACTATAGACGACTTGCCCTGTTGTACACTCCTGGGAAAATCTATGCATGATTGGTTCTTAGAGATCCGAACATATGGCTGAAGTCAGCAAAAATGAATGGATCCTCATCAATCCGGATTCGTAACTGGATAAGGCATAGCTGTCAATCTACTGATCATCTCTGCCCTAAAAAAGCAAGTAATAACAACAAAACAACCAATGTATCTCGCATTCATAGATTTTAAGCAAGCGTTTGACTATCTCACGAACCTTCATTTGGCAGAAACTCACTGAAGCAGGTTGCCGACCCTACATTTTAAACCTATTGCAACAATTTTACACTAAAATATCTATCAAAGTAAAACTAAATCAAGGTGGTCTATCGCGATCCATCAATACATATCGCGGCCTCAAACAGGGATTCATTCTTGAATCCACTTCAATTTTTATATTAGAGACATCGATAAACATCTGGACATCACTAGTTCCTTCCCACCCAAACTAGGATCTCACCCTATAGCATGGCTCGTGTGTGTGTGGATGACCTTGTGCTGGCAGACCAAAACCCCATTGGTCTCTAAAAACAACTTCAGGAGTTGCAAAAATATGCCACGGAAAACATGCTCACGATCAACATTGGCAAATCCAACATCATGAAAATGCAATGCACTAAAGGAAGAACCAAAACACCAATGCTCACATGGTCTATAGGAACGCAGAGACTTGACGTCGTTCATGAGTATAAATATCTGGACCAAAATATCAATGACAACCGACCTGATACACCATACAAAATGTGAAATGAAATTCTAATGCTCGAAACCCAAGTTAGTGCATAGAAAATATGGCAAATTCTCCTGTCTTCCATGAATAACCTTCTACAAGCAAAAAGTTGTACCAGCAATAACATCTGGGACACAAACTAAACTCCCCGAGCACCATCCAGACTGGGACTACTTATAAGGCATATTTTGGAAGTCCACACTATCGATACCTAAACATTTCCTGATTCAAGTAATTTGATATGAACTAGGACTGATATCACTCAGAGCAGTTGTCTCTTGGCATTCAATACTGCTTTACAGAAAATGCACAATGAAAGCGATGTTCAAATCCACTCTTAATAACTCTCCTAGCAGATGTCCTAGAAAATAGTCTTAATACATTGCTGAACAATCGGAAAGAGTTGTATTCCAACTATGGAAAAAGCCGACATTGACGAAAGTACACTAATTACCAACCCTGCGCGTGCAAAGCGGAAACTACGTTTTTTTGACTGACAAGGCCCGGAGATAAATGCACCCAATACAAGGTCTTGAAGACTGGACCCTTTCTCCCAAAAAAGGCATAATCAACTTCCCATATACTTACAAAAATTCCCAGATCAAAACTATCAAACTCATTTGATGAGATTGCGATTTAATCTATGTCCCACTAAAGTGCTGCTATCGACACGATCAAAGGACGGACATGCAAACGAACGTGCTGATATTGTAATCTTAATATACATCCAGAAAACTTTAGAACATCTATTCGTAAATTGCACCAGGTTAACTTCATTAAGAAAATAATGTTTAATACATTTTCTTGTGATTTTCGCTTGCTATCGTCCCATAACTATGGACCATGATTTTTAATGTGCAACACATTTCTCTAAATGTGGCTACAATTTGCTTTAGCGAGATTACATTTGTAAATATATTAATTGAATCTGTCAATCGAAAGTTTACCATCTGATGCTGAAACACAGCATATAAATTGTCTACAATCCTGCCAGCCATCCAATATTCGCTAATCAAACATTTTATTTTCATTCTTATTTATTTTAACTTATATGTGAATTTTATATTCATACACTCATGCAATGTCAAATTGAGAATATGCTAATGCAATTGAACACATGTCTTTTATCATCATATTGTATCTTTATCATATATTTGAAAATCTGTGATCTACAGCTAAAACAAATAAAAGAATGGATTATTATAATAATAGTATTTTTTATACTTTGGATATTGCAACTATTCTGTGTTTAGTGTAACTTTGTGATGGTACTTAACTTACTTAAATGTATTATCTTTAGTGTAGTGTACATAAAATACATTTGTTTTTATATTAAAAAATAAAAATGTTATCACTGAGAGCCAGGGGACGTTGGCTAGGACTGGGAAGTCCTGTGCATGTGGTCTGGACTGTAAAGAAGATGCAATATACATTTCTTTACAGTCTGCAATTAAGGAAGCAGTGGCTTAAGCCTCACTTCTTCAGGAATAATAACGACATGTGTGGGAGCCATGCTATGCTCTTATATGTACAATTATCAGATTCAGGACATGTTATCAAGGATGCTTTTATAGAAATGTGCAGAAGACGGAATGATGTAATAACTATGTTGGATCTTTTAGAGAACATGTTAAACTGAGCAATATCTAGTGTTTCAATGGTTTGTAACAATGGTTTTATTATGTATTTATGATGTACGCCGTTTGTTAATTGAATAAGTTTTCCAAATAAAATTACTTCGCTCTTGAATGCGCTCCATCATTCACTTTAATGGATGCATGGTTAACTTAATGGCTACAGGTTCAAAATTGAGGGGAGCTTAGTGCAATTTAGCTCCTGGTTCTAACCTAGAAGAGACTGTTAAGCTTGAAACAAACCACTATCAGGAGCTACTTTTGGCTCCCCAGGCCAATGTATGCAGAAAAAACACCTTTGTGAATTTTTACTCTGTACGTTGAGGACAATTTATAAATATTAGGATACATCCAAACGTCATTTAAAGCAGATGGGTGTATAAATAGCGGGACAATTATATGAGAGTGAGATTTGCAGATAGCTCCTCGTTATTCAATAGTAACTCCTGGTCCCTGGTTAATGCTGCATATAGCTTCTGCATATCCAATCCTAATCCCCGATGGCTGTATAACTGATATTGAAATACGTTTTTTTTTCTTTGCCACCATAATTACTTGAGGCTACTCGTTCTTTCCAATGTTAATTGATACTTCCAAAAAAAGCCACAGCCAATATTTAAGGGAACTTCATTTAAAGCTCTGAGTATTTGACAAGGGATGGGATCCCCAAGGGATGGGATGGCATGGCATGGCAAGGGATGGGATCTTTTGGCATGGCAAGGGATGGGATCTTTTGGCATGGCAAGGGATGGGATCTTTTGGCATGGCAAGGGATGGGATCTTTTGGCATTTTTGCAATCCACAGTATGAGCCCCTGGCCCAGATGGGTTGTCAAATGCGGTTCTGAAAGCCAATCCGGATGAATGGACTGAAAATCTATATACATTGTTTTCTAGAATTATGAAAACAGGGTTGATTCCAGATACCTGGGAAAAAAAACAATATTAGTGCCCATCTTTAAGTAAGGAGTCAAGCCTCCCGGCAAGTGACCGACCATTAGCACTCCTGGACATCCCGGGCAAATCATATGCTAGATTAATCCTAAAGGATTTAAATAAGTAGCTACTAATGGCAAATTTAATCAACCCTCACCAATCTGGGGTTATATCAGGCCTGGGCACTGCACTAAACCTTATCATTTTGACCGAGCTAAAAAAAACAGCTCAGACCCATAATTACCCCATCTATCTAGCGTTCATTGATTTTAGAGTCACTTTTGACTCAATCTCTCGAAAAATCCTTTGGAAAAAATTATCTGAGCTAGGCTGCTCCGATTATAGCTTACACACACTTCAATAGTTCTATTCAAATAGATCTATACAGGTCAAAATGACGCATCATGGGCTTCTATCGCAGCCTATACCCACCAACCGAGGCCTGAAACAAGGCTGTATATTGGCTGCGACTCCATTTAATTTTTACATTAAAGATATGAATCCTCTATTTCATAATCCTTGTACTTTTCCCCCAAAATTGTGATCTCACTCCATACCACACTTATTCTACACAGACAATCTTGTCATCATTGATTGGACACTGTCTCCAAGGGCAGCTGCAAAGTTTAACCAAGTATGCAAACGAAAAACACTCAATAATTGTAACTAAGTCTAATATCATGAAATGGCAATGTTCTAAAAAAAAGATCTGCACAAACTTTAAGTGGACAGCTGGTGGCAAGATAATGGAGAGAATAAACGAATATAAATATCTAGGCCAAGTAGTAAACAATACTAAAACTGAATCTCCTTACAAAAATGACTTACGATATATAATTCAGGCTCTGACATCACAAGATAAACTGCTCCAATCAAAATATAGGACATTTTCTTATATCCCTGTATTCAAATATTACAAAGGAAAAGTGGTGCCTGTGGTTACATATGGAGCCCATACTAAACTACCTGAGAGCCAGCCTTACTGGAATTTCCTTGAGGGATCCTTTTGGAAAGATTTGCTACCTATTCCTACATCATTTCTGATACAAATTGTTCGGTATGACTTGGGACTGCTCTCATTGAAGGCAATCATTGACTGAACACGCTAATGCTATATGCCAAATGTAAAATAAAAGATTGTTATCCTGCCTCATTAGCTGCCATAGAGTCGGGTTTGTACCCCAACAAACCATTGGCTGCTTGGAATAACGCATGTTGTGCTACAATGAGCAGTGCCGACATAGACTTAGATTTATTGGTATCTAATCCAGTTCAAGCGAAAATGAAACTATGGTACAATGACTGGAAAAACACCTGGCTAGAGTGCAATAAAATAAGTACATGGTCTTCACTGCAGGGGTTTTCCCTGCAACAAAAAAACACAATACCTTTATACTCAATGACAGTTCTCGATCAGAAGTATAGAGCGGAAATTATGAGATTTAGGTTTGATTTGTGGCCTACTAAATCACTGTTAGCCTTAAGATCAAAAACAATTTCAGACCCTATTGCCGCTACTGCAACATCCCAGAACATAGGGAAACACTGCAAAAACAAAGAGGGGATGGCTGGAAGGTTTAGAATGAATCTTAACCACTGGCGTTGCTCTGGGCAACTCTCCAGACCACGGTTCTTCGCCTGCCAAGCCATTACAGAAGGGAAAAGACCATATGCAAAGCAGGCTTGGCCCCCACCCCAAAAGGGGCAGTCCAGCCTGAACTGCTATGTCACATCCCTTCTGCACGAGACCACAAGCATCCCCAAACATGTTTCGCCCTTGTTGGGGCTCATCAGTGAGGAGTAGCTTGGGTCTCTAGGCCCAGCAGGCATGGGACCCACGTCTGGGCATACCCGTCCTACTCGGGGTGACAAAGCAAAAACAAAGAGGTGATGGCTGGAAGGTTTAGAATGAATCTTAACAACTGGCGTTTCTCAGCAATATATGTGGGTTTTATTTTTGCATGAATCTTTTCAAGATAACATTACTTTTTTTTCCTTCAAGCATTATCTAGAAACACTTATAACACAAAAGGGAGGGGTCCCTTACACACGCAGAACTGTAGAAAAGCCAAATGCATGAATGGATGGGATGCTGGCAGACTTTAGTCTATCTTAATTAGAATACAATTGCACTCACAAATCTGAGATATCAATTTGTAGGTATCAACAGTTACTCAATATATTCATCACCTAGAACTCATTTTGTAACAGTTTTTATTATTGAACAAAACAATTAATTCATGTGACATTTTTAAACTACATCATGTAGACAATTTCAAACATCAACTGATGTTTAAAATTGTGCCATGTCTCCTCATAGTTCATTAGGGATTCAAACAAAGAAACACATTACATCAACGCATATACACAAGCAACCAATGCTGAGGAGCAATTTTCTAGGCGCTATGCTGGGTCATCCTAGCACAAAAAAAGCATTTCTGAAAGCTAGATTTATGGACCTTCCTCAGGTCCGAACTACCCTGGTGAATAGAAAACTAATACTATTAAAACTATCATCTGACTTAATGACATACGTAAAAAAAAAACTGCAACTCGCCTACGACCGACAAGTACAAATATGCAGCTACTCAGTGTCATCTCAATGTTTGGATGTGTTTTAAATTCAGTGTGCTGCTCCTCCAAAAGTTTTATGGCTGTATTGCCACATTTTGTTTCTGCCAAAGATGGTAGAAGCAGCGATATTTCAGACTAATGATCCCCACTACATACTGCATGGCTCAAATGTATTTTTAAAGAAGAGAAACAGGCTGGAACATATCTCTCCAAAAATTTTGAGGGGCACGGAAAGATCTGTCAGTACCAGGTTATCACTTCCAGCTATAATTAGGTGGGACCAGATTGTCCATTCACAGTGCAAACTGCAAACAAATTAAAACAAAATGTGAAAATAAACGGGAACAAAAATCACTTCTAAATAAGGAGAAGTACAAATTGCTATTAAAAACCAAGTTTCTTCGCATTTATTTCAGGCTGACAAACCACTACATACAGTACAACTCAAATGTATTGTTACAAAGAAGCAAGCTAAACCTACCATTCCAACAATTTTGAGGGGTACAGATAATGGCATGTTAGTACCAGGTTATCACCTCCAGCTACAAATGGGTGGGGCAAGAATTCCCATTCACCATGCCATCTACAAAGAAAAAAAAAGGGGTATCACTTTTAAATATGGAGAAGTGAGAGATTGACACTGTTTAGTGGCTCCGACTAGAGCAATCTTACCGACTAACAATAGAACGCTATGCAGCCAAGTGTCTGCTACCGATTTCCACAGTGTTTGGTAATGACATGAGTGTGCGCCATGTATTAGTACACCAAGGTGACGTCACCATGTACGTGCTTGACGTTGCCACGTCATAAATGTCAACAGTGCTGACATCATGAATTTAAACGTAATAGTACTACGAATGGGTTGCATGATGGTCTGAAAATTCTAGCACAGTCTACGTGTGCTAGGAACTCAGCAACTGACTCCCGGGGATAATGCACTTAACTGTCACCAAAGTTCATCTTTGGAACGGACCATCATAATGTTAGCGTGGTAATCCGGACACAATAACAATATCAAAAACATTTTGCATTAGGGAATACTTTTCAAGAAACATGGTGGTTGTGAATCAACATTGTTGTGAGGTGTACTGCCTAACATCCGAGTAGCTCATTGTGAGTTACAAGCTAATACATAATTACTACGACACAAAATTGCATGTACTTGAAATGAATATAGATGGTAAAGTACAGTTAACAGATCCCAGAAGGAACAACAGTTGCAATGTTATATCTAGTTACACTTGTTAACTGTCACAATAGACGTAATTGACTAACAAAGAATGGAAATGAACAAATAATTGCTTCAGACACGTTGCATTAAATGGGTGGATTCATATATTTTCACTTTAGTAATAAAAGGACCCGAGTTGGAGACACTAGCAAAGCTAATCACAGAATACATTGTTCATTTAAACCATGGGTATGAGAACCCATGCAATGAATCCAGCGAGATTCTTTATGAAGTAGCAATTGCTCAACGTTATTGTTGCCTTTCACTGTGTCAATCAACCACCATTTCATATCATCGAGTGAAATGTCTCAAAATTAAGAAATGGTCAACCATTGGTGCTGTACGTACTTTACATCTAATTCTGGATCTGTGTTCAGAAATTCTGGTATCTACTGCTTTTTTTGTCTGACCTATGTATCGTAGATGACATGGGCATTCTACAAAGTAAACAACTGTTTTAGAGTTGGTCAATACTTGCAATTGCCAGACCCTATCTCCTATTGTAAAGGTTGTTGTGTTTTATCAGCGAACCTACATACAGAACACGTGCCAGAAGGGTGGTGGCGTACAAATGAGTGTAAATTCCAAAGTGTATTTTAGGGACTTGATTAGCAAATCTAGAGTGCACCAATGTATCTTTGAGATTGGGAGCATGTTTAAGGGCAAACATCGGGTCTTCATCTTGCACAGTCAGCCTTACAATTAGCTAGCATTTCCTGATAATGTTCTTGACTTCAAATGTAGAAGGGTAATGTGTGAGGACACAAGTCATTCTTGGTTCATTATCATCCCTGTTGTGGCCAGCAAACAGTGATTCGCTGGGAGTCAACCTGGCCCTCTTTTCTTTTAATCATCTTCTGTGATTAGCTCCTTTAGAGTAATCACTTATTCGAGATCTCAGAATTGTCAGCAAAGCCAGTCAATTCAGCACAGTTAGAGTAACCTTTGGTATGGACCCAAGGGAACTTTTATCAGGTTTCCTATATAGGGTACACATTGTCGACATTCATAAGACAAAGAAGGTTGACCTTCAGGGTGTTAAATTCCCAAGTAAAGGTAAGATTAGGATTACAATTGTTCACCAGCCATGAAATTCAAAGAGACTATATCTACTACCAAGTCAAATCAGTAGAACATTGAGGTAACGTTTCCATATCGAAATGTGCTGTAAAATGGGGTTCTCAGAGTAAACATACTCATCCTCAAGAGAGGCCATTTATACTACTGCCAGACTGGGTACAAAGGAAGCACCCATTTCGGTGCCCTCAATCTGCAAATAAAATTGCTTGGTGAATTCAAAAAGGTTTTTTTGCAACGCAATGATTATTAGTTCTATAATGAACTCGGAGGAACTCCGTAATGGATATGTGCATTCAAGTGCTGTCTCGTGCATATAATCACTTCCTCTTGGGGTATGCATGTATACAAGGACTAGATGTCCATTGTAACAAGAATGTCCTCTGAAGAGTTAATAGGTCTACCCACAAATGGCCTTGTGGTAAGGAATGAAGTTTGCCTTTTCTTGGAATATCTGGACTATAGGACACATTTCAGCTTTGTAGCTCGTAAATGTAGTAGAGATTGTGTGGTCCTCACAATAACAGCTCAACGCATCAGTGTACAACTACATGTCAATCAGATGAGGAGGAACTTAAAGTTCCTAGAGAGTTCAATAATTCCAAATGCCACAGAAAAGCTAAATTTGGGCAAGACTATTTATCCATACTTACCTGAAAGTATCCTAGAGATTCAGACTAACCATAGAGACGGCTGATTGTCCCACCAACAAGGCGATTATCCACGAGATGGAGATGGGTCACCTTTTCAGACACCTCAATCAGTGATTCCTCTCAGGAGGACTTTGAAAGATGGCATCTGTATTTCTCAAGAGGGAGCCCTTTAGGGCGTGGACAGACTTCACCTTTTGTTGAAACCTGACCCAACGAAGGCTATACTCCCAAGAATATGGCCAACCCAAACAGCAAAGTATATCAGTCCAAAATAACGTAATGTTCAAACAAGGGTCAAACAATATACATACTTTAATTCAACAGACCAAATGTAATAACTAAAATGGAAAGAACTACAAATACCCACCCTTATATAAAGAACACTGTTTAGGTATGTTTGAAGCATTAACACAAAAGGTAGCGGTAGTGCTGCGCCACACTATCCCCTGCCACTGCCCTCCTATATATATATATGTGCAAAAATGACTTTTCTAGTTGTGGCTTCCGACAGTGCATTTGTGCCGGTTTCTACATTTTGTGTTCTGAGTCAATGTATGTTTCAAAGGGGGGGATTTGTATGGCACAGCTCTGCCACAATTTCAAATGGTTACTGTAGTAGGGCCAGCCAATCCCTGCATTCACCACCTTAATCTCAAACATAGCAGTTTGATATGCTATGCAGTCCGCTATTCTTGAAGGAAGTATCCATCAATAAGTGCATGAAAATGTATGCCAGCAAGGCCATGTTCTTTATCTGATATTGTTCTTTTGTCGGTTCTAGGCTTGTCTAAAAAGTACATAATTTGTATATACTCTAGACTTGGACCTTCGTAGTGGGAGCATAACAGTGGAGTTCGTATCTTGCCCGAAGTACCATTGAACCTGCCCTTTACCGTTGGTATTCCATCTCAGTACACAGGGTGCATTGCATCACTGTTTGTGCTCCAAAGATGTCCCTGTCAATGTCTAAGATTGATCAGGAGCACCGTTAATTTAAGGATGAGTGGACTGGGAAGTTTTTTTTCATAGAGTCGAAACCTAATGTGTAGTTGTGTCTCATTTGTCTCGAGCGCACAGCAGTCTCCAAGGAATAGAATATCCGCCGCCATTGTGAAACAAAACATTCACAATATAAGGATTTGCAGTTGGAAGCGAGAAGAAAGCTGGGGAGCTAAAAACACAGGCTGGAAAGATTAAAAAAAAAAAGAATCTGAATGTGTCACCTTTGAGAGTTACAAGGTTCCACAGCTTATTGGAAGGTCAGCTTGGCCTTTTGCAGATGGGGATTTTGTAAAAGACTGCCTGATGGAGATTTGAGAGGCAGTGTGTAAAGAAAAAAAAGATGCTTTTACAAATGTTCCCCTTTCAGGGATGAGTATGCAGCGGCGTATTTTAGACATGGCTGACAATTGCTACAGCCAACTGCAAATGCAATGTAAGGATATCAAATTCTTTTCAGCTGCCCTTGATGAGGGAGCACGGATACAAGTGACACAGCCCAACTCTTAATTTTCATTTGGTGGGGGGGGGGTCAATAACGAATGCAAAGTATTTCAGGAACTGGCTTCCATGGTATCTGCATGGCAGAAGTTCTGGTGCTGACATTTTTAATGCCTTTCAAAAAATCATTGATGATTTAAATTTGCCATGGGATACTCTGCTAGGAGTGGCCAATGATGGGGGGCAAGCAAGGATTGGGAAGCAAAATGGTTTTATTGGCTTCTTGAGAAGGCTGTCCATTAAAAAAGATTATCACTGCATCATACATCAGGAAGCATTATGTGCAAAACATTGTGAAAACAGTTAATTTTATCCATGCACGCACTTTAAATTACAGTTTGTTTCAGGCATTTTTTTAGAAGAGGCAAAGGCCGATTATGGTGATGTCCTATATCACACAGATGTTCGATGGCTTAGTCATGGCAATGTTCTGAAGTGATTCTTTGCTTTACGGCAGGAAATAAAAGCATTCCTTGATGAATAGGGAATGGACACTTCTGTCATGCAAGATTTTGACTGGGTAGCTGACTTTGCTTTTCTGTCAGAGCTGACAGGTCATTTGAATGATTAAAATTTAAAGTTGCAAGGAAGCAAAATCTAATATGATCTGTTTGAGGCAGTTTGTGCCTTTGAAATAAAGTTAAGACTTCTGACAGCCCAACTGGAGAAAGGGATGCTGGTACACTATCCCGCATGTGCAGAGGTTTTCCCCCATGACAAGTATGTAGGATGGTATCGGCATGTGAAGGTCCTGAATGAACTGCAAAATGTTTTAGAATCGTTCCAGCTAGTTCAAATCACAGCAAGCCCTTTTTTAAACTTTTCGCAGACCCTTTCTCTGCTGATATTGACAATGCGCCACCTGAACTTAAACTGGAACTGATTGAACTTCAGTGCTGTAGTATCCTCAAAAATAAGCATAGAGAGATGCCATTGTTAGCCTTTTATCAGTCTCTGAACACTGCTCAATTCCCCAATCTGTCGGAGGCAGCATTAAAGATATTATCGATGTTTGGCAGTACTTCCATTTGTGAGCAGGTTTTTTCACAAATGAAACTACATAAATCCAGTCTAAGGCAAGACTCACTGACCAACATTTCCATGCTATCCTGATAATAGGAACAACAACACTGGAGCCCCAGATCCAGAAACTGACATCTCAGAAATGCTGCAATGTTTCTCACTGATCAAGTATGCCTGGTTCACTGTTCATCTCCCAAATACTAAAGATTCATTGCTCACTTACAGCCGTGCCAGTTGCTGGGCAAAATGGTACAGCTTGTGCCTTGCAAATCTAAACCAACATAACTTGTGAAATGTGTGAGCGCAGTCTTTTCATCATGTATGATTTGCATATTTATTCTAGTGCCAATATGTACTTTGCAAAGAAAGAAATGATAAAAGTGGAAAGATAAAAGAGGAATGGAAAATATGTACTGCAAAATGTAAGTTTGAAGAACAAATAAAGACCGGTACGCCTCCAAAAAGGTATTCTTTTTCCATGTGTTTAATACAAATTGGGGGTTGAAAAGGCATCCCGTTCCACCCCACCTCCCGCCCCTCCCACATTTACTTTTCGGCCCACTACAGGCAGCATGTAAGCTACAGTCAGCTCCATTTCAAAATCACTTGTGCACCCATGGACTAGAGGAATACAGAGGCCTCAGTACCCACCGGAATACCATTATCAGGGGCCCCCACAACAGTACAGATTCTGCAGAAGACAATACTGGAGGTAGAGAGCAACATTGATGCCATTTTCAATATCTCTGGGACTGAACTTGATAGGGACCAAGTGTCCCTCCTCAATAAAGGTCTTTCATTTGTACAGTCTAATTCAGCAGACTGGTACACACTAGAATTAGAGATCAGACCATTCTGATGCAAGGTATGCCTTAAAGCTTTCTTTAAAGACACTGAAGAGCTGGATCCATAAGAGGATATGGGGCTTCGCCCTAAAGCTGTTTGTAGCCCCTTGGAACACGAGATTCCAACTGAAATTCTTACATTCAAGAAGTGTGTTATGTGATCTCAACATGTTACAACAGGTGCACAAACCATTGATACACTCTGTCCAACTAAGAAAGACATTCCATACAAATCATTAGTATAACTGGTAGTGAAAACAGCAGATCGGGCGGTGGGATTGTGCTGATTAGTTCATCCCAATATCAGAATATGTCAACTGCTCTACTTAATGATAGACAACTACAGTTTACTAAGAAAAGATTCGATCAAAGCAATACAAAGATTGATCGAGGACACAACTACTATTGGATTATAGAGATTGGATATCCAAAACAGAATTATATATTCATTGTAACTCCCGGTAGGACTGCTTACTTTTATGCTTTACCCTAATGAAAACTAGACCCTTTTTATACGGTTGTGGGTCTATTTTGAAACCCCTCTGAAAGTTTGTTGACATGTTTCTAAAACCCATCAACCAAGACACTCAATCCCATCTCCAAAACACCAAGTCTGTTATAAAGGTGTTTGAGGGTAGACCTATTAACTCTTGAGAGGACATTGGTGCTACAGTGGACATCCAGTTCTTATATACACGCATACCCCAAGATGAAGCCATTGAATGCCTGAGACAGCACTTGAACGCACATATCCATTCATTAAAGAATAAATGATCATTGTGTTGCAAAATAATTTTTTTGAATTCACCAAGCAATTTAATTTGCAGATTAATGGCAATGCAATGGGTGCTGCCTTTGCACCCAGTATGGCAGTACTATGCATTGCCTCTTTTCAGGACATATTGCTTTACTCAGAGCAGACCCTTTTTACAGCACATTTCATAATGGAAACGTTACATCAATTATGTTCTACTGATTTGGCAAGGTAATAGCAATCATATCTTTGAATTTCGTGTGTGGTTGAACAATTATAATCCTAATATGAACTTTACTCAGGAATTTAACACCCTGAAGAACTACTTCCTCGATCTAGGTTTTATTAATGTCTACAGTGTGATAAGGTGTACCCTATATAGGAAACCTAGTGAAAGGAATACTTTTTTGCACTACAAAGGTTAACATCGGAGAAGTTTGAAAGATCACCTTCCCTTCGGTCAATATCGAAGGTTACGCTGAAACTGTACAGAATGGATACTTTTCTGACAATGCTGAGATCTCGGATAAGAGATTACTCTGAAGGGGATATCCCAGGAAGATGAATACAAATAATTTAGAGTGCCAGGTTCACTCCCAGAGAATGGCTGTTTGCTGGCCTCAACAGGGATGATAAGGAACCAAGAATGACTTGTGTCCTCACACATTCTTGCTTCTACATTAGAAGTCACGAACATTACAAGGAAATATTGCCCAATTGTAAAGCTGACTCCGCAAGATGAAGAACTCCCAATGTTTGCCCATAAACATGATCCAAAACTCAAAAATAAATTGGTGCACTCTAGATTTATAATCAAGTCCCTAAAAGTACACTTTGGAATGTATGTCCACTTGTTGGCCACTACCCTTATGGCACATGTTTTGTATTTAGCTTCACTGAAAAAACGACAACCTTTACAATAGGCGATAGGGTCTGGCAATTGCTAGAATTGACTCACTGTAAAACACACATTTATTTACTGTGTAGAATGTCCATAGGTTCGACTAAAAGAGCATTAAATATTATAATTTCCAAACATATCCAGTATTAGATGTAAAGTAAGCACAGCACCAAGGGTTGAACATTTCTTACTTTCGAGACACTTACCGGATGACATCAAATGGTGGGTGATTGACACAGTTAAAGGCAACAATAACGTTGAGCAATTGCTACTTCATAAAGAATCTCGCTGGATTCATCACTTGTGTACACATACCAATGGTTTAAATGAACATTCCATCATGTGATTAGCTTTTCTTGTGCTTCCAATGCGTGGAATTAAATGAATCGCCACATATAATGGAACGCGTCTCAAGCTGTTTGTTAATTTCCATTCTTTGTTAATCAATTACATACATTCTGCCAGTTAACAATGTTAACTTCTTTCTGGAGTCTGTTAAACTGTACTTTAAAGGTCTAAATTATTAATATCAAGTACATGCAGTTTTGTGTTGTAGGTATCATGTTTTAGCTATTAACACACAATGAGACACTCATATGTCAGGCAGTACATCTCGCACAACAATGCTGATTCAAAACCACTAGGTTTCTTGAAAAGTATCCCCTAATGCAAAATGTTTTTAATATTGTAATTGTGTCCATATTACCACGCTAACATTATGATCTCTGTTCCAGAGATTAACTTTGGTTACAGTGAAGTGTATTATCCCCGGGAGTCGATGCCTGTGTTCCTAGCGCGCATAGACAGCGCTAGCATTTTCAGACCATTACCCAAAATGATGCAACCCATTCATAGTACGTTTACATTCAGGATGTCAGCACTAGGTTTATATTCATGACGTCGCCACGTAGCGCACCCACGTGGTGAAGTCATAATCTTAGTGTACCAATACATGCTCCCTTCACGTCACTTCTAAACACAGCAAAAATTGGCAGCGGACACTGGGCTGGGTAGCACTTGACAGTCTAAGATTGACACTTCATTTCAGTGGCTCCGTCTCAAAGAGCCATCTCTCACTTCTTCATATTTAAAAGCGATTTTTACCATCACCGATTCTTTTGTACTGGCTATTAGGTGGCGCTGAAAGCGCTACTATAAAGCCAAAACTATTGTCATTAAAATAAGAGCTTTAACATGAGGGCTTGAAACACGGGCTTTGGATGCAGATTTTTTGTAATGCTTTTCAATGCAGGTTGGCATATGAGGATGGATACATGGTAGTTTGACTGTGTCCCACCCATTTAACGCCCATTGCTAAGTGAAATGGATGGGATTATCCGCCTCTTCACACCTATCTCCACCCACGACATGCCTCTTTTTGCACTCGTACCTCCAAAATGGCGACCACCATGTTTTAATGTTATTAAAAAGTTATTTGTTGATTGATGCGTTTAAAAATAATAGCAGCATATTTTAGGTAACGTTGCATATTTTGAAGTGTTCTTTAAATGAAATTAAGGCAGGTATTGTAAGAGTGAAGTTTTCTTTTAAAATGGCTTACAAAATGTTCATTTAGGGACGTGAGGTATTTGACGTAAGTAGCACCCGATTGGCTGTGCAGTTAGTGCTGTGATTGGATGTGCTTGTGTTTTTGTGTAGAACATACATGCCTAACCTCTGGATTTTTTCCAGACTCTCAGGAATTTTAACCATTTCTCCGGGTCTCCGGAAAAGACCCTGGAATCTTAGGAATTTTGTGTTCTTTCCAGGTGCCGTCAGATCCTCCACCCGATTGGCTGCCAATGACTGCTGCCGGTAGCCAATCGGGTGGAGGTGTGGGCGGGACCTGGAATCAGCGCAAAATGTTCGTGCCTGCACCACTATATTAGGCCGCTGCAGGCGGCCAGCTTTTACTGACTGTTTTCTTCCTTGCAGGACTGCACATCGCTGGCAGACTCCCAACCTCAGTGTGACCCGGCCTAAGTGGTTCCAGACCGCCCTTCAGAACGTCACTGTCAGCAACGCAGCAGAAGAGCAGAGGGAGCTGCAACAAGCCCACCTGCTGCCATCCATGCCGTGCCACTGCCTGAGCCTGTGTGAGCCTGAGCCTGTGTGAGCGAAGATCCACAAATTGAAGTGCCAGTGTATTTATTCATTTTATGTCTGCCTCTGCCTGCGTTTATTTTGTTAAATTATTCTTTCCTTTCCCAATGTGCCCACCGGTGAATACTGCTTTCAATCCGTGTCATTGGATTTAAGCACTATTATTACCGGCTGCGCCACGTTCCTTTTGCTTACGATGGCATTGAATAATGATTCATTCAATGCTATCGTAAGCAAAATCAACGCGGTGGCGCCACCGGTAATACTGTAATGCATTGATTGCGTTGTTTTTGTCCCCCAATGCGACTGCCGGTGAATACTGCTTTCAATCCGTGTCAATGGATTGAAAGCGGTATTATTACCGGTGGCACCGCGTTCATTTTGCTTGCCATTTTGCTGCTTTGCCTTCATCCATACATGGTCATGAAGCCCACATAGCTGTACATTGGTGTGGCAGCCAATGGTGGCAAAGGTGGAACTGGAAGCCGGAAGTGACAAGCACTGGCAAAGTTAATAGGTCTGGCTTCAAATATGTACATTTTGTTTTGGCTTGTTGCGCAGGTCAGGCTTTAGAAAAAGAGCAATACAAATTTAATTCAGCAAAAAAAGGGAAACATCAATGTTCCAAGCAGCAGGGGAAAATGTTTTTAAAAGCATCATTCATACATGTTCCCCCAATTTTGACAGCTCCACTTGCTCCTCCAAAATCCATGCTGCTTTAACAGAGCTTTCACTGGAATGCATTTGTTCTGCATCCCAACCACTGACCGGCCCATGGCCCTTCCATGACATGAATCTTCAAGACATCTGTCAGAAAGCTAAAGCTCTCTGTAGCCAGACCTAGAAAGGGCCAAGCGGTATAATAACCATCTGTGAAGCATTCTTTAACAGAAGATACATTATGGACTGAAGAGTCTATCTATTTGGAAAATGTAATGTTTTTGATGTGCTGTCTCAATTACAAAACCAAACACTTATCCAGTTAGAAGTAGATTGTTTGTCCTTATAAGCATCAAGTTTGTAGGCTGGACACCTCACCACTGCACTATATAAGTTCATGAAAAAAGGTAAAATGCCCAATTTCGGTACTGCAAGTTCCAGAGAAAACCTTTGTATTGGTTCTTGGAGTTTTAAACATGCACACATGTTAACATTACCTGATGGTGTTTCAGTTTGATGGGTATTTTTGGTTTATGATTGCCTGGAAGTAATTCTATAATTTTCATGCTTTTTGGTGTTCCATGTCTCACACAAGGTTTACTTTTGTGTTGTTCCTCAACAGACAAAGTATCAGTGTATCAACTCAGCCCCAGATCATTTTCACTGCCTTTAGAAGCACAGGACATTGTACGGCAGGTGACAGCGGAATGGTTGCCTGGCATTAATGAAAACCACAAATGGCTTTCCGGTTGATTAGGTCCGCAACGCCAACCTTCACCATTTTCTATTGTGGCTAGGCCTGGTAGGAGTTGTGGACTCAAAATATATGGAGCTCAAAAGGTTGGAAACTCTTATGTAATGAATGTGTAGGGGCGTAATAAGATGGATTTTGTACAGTAAGCTGGCACACAAAGACCACAAGGGCGTGTGCTTTGCCGAAATGGGACGCTGCAATAAATCTCTTTGGCTTCCATTAACAGGCATAAAGAGCAGAGGGCACGAGATCTTTAATAATCGCCAGCAAAAGTTTAATCCTAAACTATGAAGGCAGGGCAAGGAGCCGCAGCAATTCGCCACATTAAGAAAAAGATGAGATATTCGTGCAAGTGATCGGAAGTCTATTCACAAACGTATTCACCCTTCACGGTCTCATGCAAGGGCCCAGAGTTTGCATACTGCAAAGTTTGCACCTGCGATGTGTCAACGACATAAAGGCATTGTGGACTGTGCCACACATGTACATTCTATTAAGCATGTGGCTGCTATGAAGGCAGCAAACGATCCATGCCAGCACCGCCTGTTTGAGGGTACACTCAGTCAGGGTGGTGAAGATGAAGCAGTTACCAATGCAGAGGCCCTATTTACTGCTTTTATTTTGGAGCACAACAAACTGTTCCCGCTGCTGCTCAGGTACCTTGACTCTTATTGTGGCCAAGTTGTGGTCAGCATATTGGATATACCGATATGCAACATTGCCACAGCAGATGTGGTTTTCAAAGCCATAGAGAACTCATTCGAAAATACAAGATTAGATGGGACTGCCTGTATGGGTTGTCTGTGGAAAACACCTCCATGAACATGGGGAAGTATCACCCCTTGAGCACTCTAATTGCTGCAGAAAGTCCTCATGTATTTGTACTTGGGTGCCCATGTCATCTTCCCCACTTGGCAGCAAAAAAAGGTTCTGCTGCACTCAGTGTGGATGTTGATAATGTTGTTACCTCTATATATATGTACTTTGCATGCAGCTCTAACAGGAAGGACATGTTGAAACTTTTTGAGCTAGCAGATGTAGCGTACTGGAAAATGATAAAACATGTCTCTACACAATGGTTATCTTTGGGAAAAGCCCTAGATCACATCCTCCAAGAGATGCCACTGTTAAAACCATTATTTGGTTCTGAAGACTAAGAAAAGTAAGAGCAGAACAACTGCGTGATAAGATTTGTGATCCGACAACTGAACTTCATTTAACTTTTGTGGCCTCATACTGCCCCCTTTTTGAAAATAAGAACACTCCCTTGCAATCAGAACATCCAGTGTTGCACAGATTAAACCCTGCAATGGAGAGTTTGCTGAGAGCTACTTAGTAGGTTTGTTAAACTGCCCATAATAGCAGAAAGTAGCAGTCTGTTGAATGTGGACTATGAATGCGAAGACAATCAGCTGGACACCAACAAGATTGTCATTGGGTTTGCCACCAAGCAATTCATTAGGCAGTATGAGGATGAGCTGCTGCCAAGTACACTGCAAAGGTTTTATGCAGATGTAAGGATATGTTATATTCAGTGTGTCACCTACATTAGGAAAAAGCTTCCATGGGAGGACCAAGTAATAAAGAGTGCTGTCTTCCTAAATCCCATTCAGAGGCAAAGCTGTGATGGAGACTGCCTGGAAGACATGGTGAGTCACTTCCCAAACCTTTTGAAGGCTAGTGAGGTAGACCGGCTAGGTGCAGAGTTCATAGAGTACCAGCTCATGCAACTCCCAGATAGGCAATTGCAAAGTGATAGATTAGACATGTTTTGGGACTGGATTTCAAAATGGGAAAGCCCTGTGACTGGCAAAATTCAGTTCCCGCTGCTCAGCAAAGTTGCAAAGGCTGTGCTTATTCTACCACACAGCAATGCAGACTGAGAGGATTTTCAGCATGGGTAAGAAAAATAAGACCGAATTCCGTGCCTCTCTTGCTGCCGATAGAACTCTTGGAAACATTATCAAATGCAAGGTGAATATGTTAAGTGGCAAGCGCGGTTATGATTTTACAAAGCCATTGCTCAGAAAGGTGCAATCTGCATATACTGTGGAGATTCACGGTGAGAAGGCATAATGTTCTGGTCTTCATACTTGAACAAGCAATTAATTGTTAATTGATGGAAATGTTGCCAAGCAGCATACACTTAATGCTACAATAAATTTGATATTGCATGTCTTTAGACATTCACATTTATTGCATTCCACTGTAAAGGGCAAACTGCAAAAATGTTTCTAATGACAGCTACAACAACCAAGTTTACCTTTTTGACAGGTGGGCGGAGCCATGTGCAAATGGGCAGTCTTTGTGGCTGTGGGCGGGGCATACATCTCAGGATATTTGATTTTCAAATGTAGGCAGGTATGATGTAGAAGTAATCCATTTTGTTTCCAGTTAGCCATTTTCCTGTTGCCTTTGAAGAGAGCTGAAAGCTGTGTTTTGTCTTTGCCACCGGCACATATGTTATTCTGTAAAGTTACAAAGCTAATATAGCGAGATTAGAGCATGTGGCCTTTAAACTCGTATTAGCTTTTTAACGTTACTGAAACAAAGTCAGAGTGGGTGGCAGAATTTTTTATTTCCGATGCGGTCACCCGTTCCGACTTAGCGTTAGTAACGATATGAAGCTAACATAACGAGTTTGGAGCCAACGTGCTTTGAACTCGTTTTGTGATCTTTATAGATTACTGATAGAAAGTTCTAGCGGGTGACGGTTTTGGGAATCCCAATGCCATCACCTGCTTTCACTTTCTTTCATTTTGTGGGTCATTATGTGAGTCAGGCCTGGTGTTTCAGGGAGCAGTTGTGAGAATGGTGATGTCTTGGTGAAGCATTGAGTAATGATCTTGAGGATTGAGACATTTTTATATTTAGCTGTTGGGTGGCACTGAAGCACCACCTATAACCTGAAATAATTGTATTAGAGTAAAGCTAGGTGAGAGATGGTATGTGTGCAGGGACACATGGTTTGTGGGTGTTATTTACCTACCCATTGACTGCCCATAACCAGGCTAATCATTATAAATTAGTAAATTGTTATGGTGATTGATTGGATCTGTTTTAGGCTTATTGTTTGCTCTATGTAATTCAATTAATTTTTATTATGGTTGTTTCTGAAACATTATGAAATGTGATTGTAATGGTCTTGTAAGATTTTTAGTGTAAATAGTTGGAAAATCATGAAAATTCATATTTTTATTAAGATTGATAACATTTTCTGTGTGCATTTTATATTGAAAAGTTGATTTATCAACTAACAAAAAAACAAACAAAAAAGGCTAATCCCTATGCAGCCATTTGAGCCACTACCTGCCCAACATCGCCCAAAATACAAAATCCTAGGATCTGTTTGAGCTAGCTTTATCAAGCAGCAACAGCAAACTTAATGATGCAAGTGCCTGCCTTTATTTCAAAGTATTCTTCAGAGTTTATTGCTGAACTGTTGCTATAAAAATGCTGCTGGCGTAATAAAATTGTCTTAAACAAGTGTGCGTTCAGCCACTTTTTAACCAGTATGTGTGTCCTTTTAATGAAGTCCTGGCTTTTGTTTCCAAATATAAACAGTTGTCTGTATTTTATTAGTAGGGTAAGAATGGTTATGGTCTGTTGTCTTGCTCCCGGCCCCCCAAAAAGGGGGGGCAATGGTGAATGGCACCACTAAGGAGAAGTCCAGCCCCGGAGGGGCGTTAGAGGGACAGCCTGCATAGCGGGGCGCTCCTCTGGAACCCCCCCTGGGAAACTCCCACCTTGCCTCCTCCAGGCGAAAGGGGCGTCCCCAGAGCCAATCACATCCGGTGTGCGCCTGGGTGACGGGATATAAGGCGAGGGGACTGGTAGCTTGGTCTCTTTCCCTGCTTCTGCTCTCCGCCCTTTGCAACTTATCGAGAACAGGACTGCAAGCACTGGGATCATATATCTCCACCCCTGAAAGCTCTCTATTGGCTCCCAGTGGCTGCAAGGATCAAATTCAAGAACCTTTGCATGTTCATTGTCCACAAGGCTTTCTGGGACCTGGGTCCAAAATACCTTCAACTTTCCCTCCGTAAATACCTTCCCTCCCAAGCTCTGCACTCCTCCACATCCAACTCCCTCAGGGTCAGTCGTTTTTTTACAGAAATGAACCGGGGGTAGATCTCCGTTTGGCTGGGGCCTCCCTGCCACTCTGAAACCCGAGGAGAACCATCTCCAGAAGTACCTCAAGAACTTCGCCTTTGCCCTCCTGTCCCCTGCTGATCTGTTCTGTCTCAGCATCGTGCACCTGGTCACCCTCTGACTTTCGGGCCCAGGTACATGCTTACCCTGCCATCCACCTGCACTGCCTCCTGGCAATCCCTTGCACTGGGGTCTGTATCTGTAACCCTACATTCCACTCCTTTTTTCTTTCTGCACTTAACAGACACACCCTATCTGTTGCCTTAAACCTAGCACTTGCCACTTGCTGGCTGCACTACCACCGTTTGTTACTTTTATTATTTATTTACTTATTTATTATCTATTTTTATGTTTGTATTCCTTTGTCCAGCACTTTCCACTTCTCCCCCCCTCCCATGCACTTTCCCCTTTCCCTCTGCCATGCACAAGCGCGTTCTTAATGTTACTGGGCCTACTAAGTTGATAATTTTTATTTCTCCCTTGTTCGCCTCCTTTGCCTCGTCACGCTCTGAAAGAAAATATCAATATCAGCCCCCCAGCCTGCAGTCCCACCCATGCCTTTCTGGTTGGATTTAAACAGCTAGGGATTTCACAGGGTGTAAGGAATTGGTGTAGGTTTAGTTAGACCTTAATATGATCAGCTTTTATCGTTATGTACGGCTATGTAACTTTGCTTTTCAGCAGATTTCGAGGTTGAGAGTCAATATGTGCTTGTTTATACTTGTTTTTTCTGTTTGTACCAGCTATTTTCCATTTCTGTCACAGGCGGAGTTCGGGGCAGTCCTAGACGGGAAGGAGTTGGCGCTGCGCTTTCGACAGTGGGCGGTTTCACGATGGCCGCACTCGAGCCAAATTCAGACGATGGGCACTGAGTCTCTTAGAAACAGTTGAGACTCCTCGTCAACAAGATTTAGTGGTCCTGAGGAAGAGATACTGCTTGACAGTTACATTCAGAAGCATATGTCTGCTACCTTGCTAATACGGATGCGACAAGTGTCCACCGGAACATTCAGAACTTAGACTTCGAAGGTGGCCCGTAAGCAGGGCAATGTCAAAGGTCTTGAACTAGGAAGTTGGTTATGGCTGGAACTGCCCCTGTATTGTTGTAATGCGCCAATAAAAACAGTGGTCTGTATTTTATTAGTAGGGTAAGGATGCTTATGGTCTGTTGTCTTGCTCCCCCCACGGGGGGCCAATCGGGGATGGCACTGCTATGACAGGCAGATATGTAGTCGCAGCAGCCACTCAGTGCAGAGATTCTAGTATGGAGGATTGACTGTAGCTGAGCCAACATTCATTTCCTCCCATTCCGCCATGATCATTTTTTCAATCCATTATTTTGACTTAAGGGTAGTCAGCAAAGTAGGCTTTGCGCCTTTGGCCTTCCTTATCCTGGGATGAATTAATTGCATAGGTGCACGGCAACATTCTTCTATTTGCAGGAGTTTGGGATGTGCTAAAAAAGGCACATTTATTGTAAAAGCATAAGTTTGTTCATGCTGAATTAGTTTTAAAATCATAGTAACACATTGAAATCATCCTTACATTTCTTTGCACATGCTGTCGCAAAGAAACGTACACACTACAGTTGAAATCATGGATGCAGAAGCAGGTGCGCCATCCAACAAAAGGCAAAAATACAATTTCTATCAAAAGTGGGAGACGGATTTCTTTTTCTCTAGCATAAAAAGGTATGCAAGTTTGTCTAATCTGCGGGGCCAAAGTTGCAGTGGGAAAAAAATTGTAATGTCGAGCAGCATTTTGCAACATTGCATACAAATTATGAAGTGTTTTTTTAAGGGAAGCCGTCTGAGATCCCAAAAAGTAGCTGAACTAAAAGCTGCCCTGCAGATGCAACAATCATCCAACCAGCAAAGAAAGCAAATACTGCAACAGAGGCATCCTTCAAAGTTGCACATTATTTGATGAAAAATAAATGCACTTTTACAGATGGTGCAGTAGTGAAAGGCGCATTGGCTCTCATGGCTGAATCAGATTTAAAGGTTTTTTAAAAAAATACCCCGAATTTATGTCTGCCATTTCAGATTTGCAAACAATGGCAAATAGGGTATCTGCACTATCAGCCGATGTGGCGAAACAGCTACAAAAACATTGGAGAACATGCACATTTTTTTCCATTCAATGCGATGAATCACTTGATGCAAGTGATACTGCCACTTTGGCACTGTTTATTGGTGAGATCTTCAAACATCATTCAAATAAAGAGGAATTCTTGACCTTGTTGCCTCCAATATATCCACAACAAGGTCAGAAACTATTTTGGAAAAACAAATAGGCCATTGGACAAGTTGGTAGCAATAACTAATGGTGCACCAGCAATGACTGGGCGTCATTCTGGTTTTGTTGCATGTTGTAAAGTTGACCCCGATTTCCCTTTATTATTGCACTACCACTGCATCATCCATCAACAAGCACTTTGTGCAAAAGTGATGGGGTTTGATCAGGTAATGGCCCCAGTTGTGAGAATTATGAATTCAAATTGTGCAAAGGCAAAACCGCACAGAATATTCAAAATATCCTGTAAGAACTATCTGCCACACACAGTGATCTATTGCTACACACAGAAATCCAGTGACTTAGCAGGGGAAAAATACTCAGATTTCACTTTTGCCAGAAATAAAAACGTTCATGGGGTTGATAAATTAAGAGATCGGCCATTTATGTAGCATTTCACAGCTTCTTGATTTGGCATGTCTGGCAGATGTTACAGAGAAATTAAGCACTCTGAACTGTAAACATCAAGGCAAAGGTAAAACCATTGCTGATATAAGCGCAGTAAACACATTCAAGTCCAAACTTAACCTTTTCACGGAACAAGTGGAGAAAATGAAAATGCAGCATTTTCCTTCTGTAATCCAAATGCTGACAGAGAATACAGCTAGTGCTGAACTCCTGAACATCGAGAAATACAGCAATCTCCTCAGCAGGCTTAAGGATGAGTTCAGTGACAGGTTCAGGATTTTTGAAAAGCTGGAACAATGTGTGATGTTCACCTCAAACCCCTTCTTGAAAGTCAGTGTTTGTGAACTTGCAGAACAAATGAGTGTGCTGTTTAACCTGGAAGGTTTTGCAATGGAAACAGATTGTTGGCCTGCAAGGGAACATTCCGTTGAAAAGCAGACAATCTCACCAATTTCTGGAGCCTTGTGGATTACAAGGAGTTGAGCAACATTTGCACAGCAGTATTAAAAGTGTTTTCCCTGTTGGTCCCCGTTTGGTTCCACCTATCTCTGCAAACCTTTCAGACATGAACTTTCCCAAATCAGGATTTCGAACCTGTTTGACCAATGATCATCTGAGTTACTCCATCCGAGTTGCTGTATGAAATTCACCAGACTACAGAGCACTGGTGGATAGCATACAGTGTCCGCCTTCACATTCAATGCCCCAATCATTGTCATACATTGTGATAGTCTTTTTATGAGACAGCTAGTAATAAAGAATAATGCAAAGAGGTTTTTGAAGTTATCAATATAAATCGTGAAGGGGTGTGGCCGAGCACAGAGGGGGCGTGGCCAATGCAGACGGATGCCTATTCCATGCACTCTCATAGTCTCTTTACCCTATTTCATCAACAATAAAACACATAATTTGCTGAAAATAATGTTTATGTAAGCATTAATTATTTCCCTGGTGATCCATGTCGTTCTTCCAAGTCGCAGCACCGACTCACTTCGTTTCCGTGAGAGGACTTCCATGGGCGAGGCCTGTGACGGCGGTGTCTAGTAGAAAAGTATCAGGCATCTCCTGTCAGCTGTTCGGGACCGACGCAACCCAGGCAATGCTGACCTACTGGTAACACGTTTCTTCTACAACAGTTTTTTTTCCTTTTCTCTTTAACATAAAAGGAGCCTCTTCCACACACGCGTATGAAGTTGCAACTATATATAATTATTCTGGAAACCTCTTTGGAACATTTTTGGAACTTGAAGTTGAATTAATCATTATTCTACTTTTTTTGTATTCACTAAAATGCCTCCATCCAACTATTGAGAAATATTTTAACATACAGAGCATTCCTGTTTCGAATACAAGATGTGTGTTCAGTCATTCTCACTCTTATTTTTCTACCAGTTTCTCCTATATAATAGATGCCACAAGAGCATCTTATGCAGTACACTACATTTTCTGTGAGGCACCTAGCTTAACATTTCAAGTGTGTTTAGAAATTAGGAAACAATGCCTTGTACTTTAGTTGGGCTTTCTTATCCTTTTTATCTCTGATTTCTCCTATATGTTGTTTTCTTTGTATGTTCGTCACGTGGCCAATTGTTATGATGACATTGCTGACAATATAGCTGTGTGGTTCACCATACACCTGGATTTATTAATTTAATTATGCATACTATTGACTGATTGTTATCAGATGGGTACTATAGACCCTGAAGTAACGTTAAGGTCCGAAATGCATTGATCTGATTAAACACCGGCTTTGATCATTTTACTGAACAAGCGTACATTCTAATCAAATATTCGAAAGAGTTTACAATTGAGAAAACCAACCACATAGTGGATGATGGGGTGTGCAACCCACAACGAAGGCTATTGAGCCTAGGACTTTTCGTTGTGCTTCACATTTTGAGTGCACAGTATGGAGGCACTAAATTGTGGGTCTGCACCCCACTTACATGTTACAACTACTTGTTTCTGACAGACCAAATTGTCAGTACAGTAATCAAAATACGCAGTGGCAGCTCAAGAATTGAAGATAACAATGGACCACTGTGGAACAAACTTCTAAATATGTATCGCCTACGCGCAAATACAAAACTACGTTTGTGTGAATCTGTAGGGAGATCAAAAGAAATACCAACAACTAAAAGATTCTGCAAGAGGGCACAAGCACCGTGCCTTTTTAATCCCTCTCTGCCCAATGTGTGAGAATACTCTTTTGCCTAAATTGGCAGCGATTAAAATTTGTTGATTACCTAGGCAGATGGATGAAACCCCAAATTTGTATACAACGTTAATCAATGCCATCTTTACACTAAGGATAATGATTTAAAACTTGATGTAAATAAAACAAAAATAATCCGATTTTTTTTAGAGCACATTCGAAAAAACCTGTTTTTTTTATAGGTTAGGTAAAGAGAAATTGGAAATAGTACATGAAATTAAATACATATGCTTCTATTTGCTGGCCAAACTCTGTAAAACTAATTAAGAGAAAAGTAGAAACAATTGCAATACAAGTGAAATAGACAAAAAATATGGCAGATTTATTATAACCCCCTTGATTAATTTCTATCAGGCTAAAGTCAAACCAACAATTATGTATTGTTTAGAGAGCAGCCATTCAGTAGATCCGACAATACTATCGGTTTGATTTGAAAATCTGGCAGAAGGCACCATTATTGCCCAATTTTGATCGTATTACTATTCTGCAATATAAATTAGGTTTAATCTCTATGCAAGCACATTATGTATGGAGAACACTCCTTTTGGATAGGAAAATAACAACTGTAGAACTTGCACTCAATAATTCTGAGTTCCCTTAAGCAGACCCAGGAAGACTTGGAAATAAATATCTTGGCTGTAAATGCAATTGGTGCAAGACATTTGATGGGAGACCAATACAAATTGTAGAATACTACGGCACTGTAAAGTAAGAAAGTGTTTTTCTTGCAAGCCATTTAGAGATGTTTCCAGATGCAAGATAAAAATGCCTTAACATTCAGACTAAACCAGATTCTCAAGAGAGATAATAAGCACCACGGGTATTTCTCCAGTTCCATCAAATACGTGTAGATTCTGTAAACAGTCATTAGAAATAGAATCCCTCAACCATGTCAGGGTACATTTTCCACTGCTAGAATGTTCGAGTGAAACTTTGAACTTTGCATTGACAAATGCCTAAATTCTGATTAATTTTGGGGAATACTGTATGGTGGGAATAACTATCCCCTAATTAATAACAGTTGTGAATTTTCTTAGAAAGGTAACTTATTGATTTTACAATCTAAAGGATTTGTAATGTATAGGCTGTTTTAAATATAACTCGGTATATGTAATACACAGGAATGTATCAAATGTGTGGGAATCTATTGTCAATTTGCTTTTCTTTTTCGCTTATGAACTGTGTAAAATGTGAACTAACAACATACATTAAAAAAAAATAAACACTTCGGAAGCTTTGTTCAATTATTGTGAAATGGGCTCCAAAATGGTCAATTTGTATCAATGAGTCTAAAAGTGTTTATATTTGTGCTTCCATTGGTGGTAATGAGCCAATTACCTTTTCCCTTGGTGTGGTAGAGTTGGATAGATAGGATGCATAGAGCCTCACTTTTGAAATATTTTGCCAAACATGGGCTTAGCCGTGAGTTTCTGCAGAAAATTTTATATAAGTATGCAGCAATGGTACTAGTGTTGGACTAGGAAAAAAAACTGGTGTTCTTTAAAGGCTACGTGCGAGATATCCGTGCATTGGAACATGGCATGGTGAGTGTTCCTGGTCTGACAACTTTAACATTTATTTTTTTTAAACTGTATGCTACAAAACAATCAAAAAAATGTGCAAAACACTTGCAAGCTCAAATTCTAAGGAGCAACAAAATATTTTCTGTTGGATTAATTATTTTGAGCTAGAGGGCAATTAGAGCAGCAATTCAGTCATTTGTTGGGGCAAGCTCAATTCACACGACAGCAAGCTTTTTGGTACTGTCATTGGGCTCACAAAACACCTGACATTTGATAACTAGCTACTTAATTTAGCTGGTATTTGAGCAGAGTATGTAAAGGTCTGGTTCTTTCTGAAACTTTGCAGAGGGAAGATAGGACTATTCCGAGAACCTACCAGCTTATCACCAAAACTGTACGGTCCACTGAGAAATACAAGCGCATACCAGTAGACAATTTAAATAAGTGGTACATGGCAAAGGGGCTATTTAAAAAAAAGGGTTAACAATCAACTGGGAGGAGTCAAGAGGACAGCTGAGAATGAATCTGCCCCAATTTTATCAAAATCGATTATATATCATTGCTGCAACTTGAGGCACTTTTGTCCCAGATTGATGTTCTTAATTTACTGAAGTATCCCAGAAACATTGACAGCCCATGGCGTAAGAGAAAGATTAAGATGGACATTCTGTGCAGGAGATGTTCTCTAAAATACAAGTCAATAAGTGAGGTTTCCAGTACTACATTGAGAATAATGGGATTGGAAGGTCCAAACATTTGCAAACCATCCTGAGAGCAGCTGACACCCTGCCAGCTACCTCTAGCCACTGAAAGGGGCTTCAGAACAATTCATTTGATTATGCCACCTGTAAGACATTCTCATGGCATTATTTGTCTCTCTTCCTTGATGTTTATAAACATCATGTGCCCTTTTATGCCTCTTTTGCACCCTTTGCCATTAACCTCATTGTCTCAAACCAACTAGATGTCCTAGCCATAACTGAGACTTGGCTTCATGCAGCAGGAGGACCAACTGTCAATAGCTATATCAGACAATTACACCATACTAAGGCTAGATAGAGAAATTTCCAGAGGAGGCCGCATTGCCTTCATTTCCAGAAGGAAATTGGGACTAAGGGTTATCCCACATCTCCCATTCTTCTCAGGAATACTTTTGCCCGTCCAATTGTCACTCAAAGGATCGTGTACCATAACTATGCCCCTCTTATAGACTACCTGGCCCTAGCTCAACTTTTGAGGAAGATATCACTTCACTACTTACTTTAAACACAAAACCTAGCTCACAAATCATACTACTAGGAGACCTCAATGACTTGAACGATGACAATGCCTCAGCACTCGCTAATACTATCACCGAATTAGGTTTCACCCACCGGATCAACACGCCAACACATTCTAAAAGGAAGAACTTTAGACTAGTTAGTGGACCTCAACTGTGATACCAAAATAATTTCCAACAAACCATGTGCCTGGACTGATTATCAATGTATCTCCTTCACCTTACAAGACAGCTCACAACCTAACTTGACAAACCTGTTGCCCCCCCGGCACTTACCAGAAACATGCGCAACAGTGGCGAACTTACTACCGTTACTCCAAATGATTACCAATCAAACTTCCACTAGCTCAGACCCGGCAGCGCTAGTAGAATTATACAACTCTACGTTCAAACAAGCCATTGACAAAATAGCACCCATAAAAATGTGCAAAGGTAAACCTAGAGCACACCTAAACTCCTGGTTCACCCTGAATCTTAAAGTCCTACGGAAAGAAAAAAGGAGCACAGAATCCATATGGAAAAATAACCCTACAGCATCTTTCCTGCAACTTGCCCTTGCAGGAGTCGCAGACGATTCCTACAAAACTTTGCAACCGATTCAAATTCACCCTGGTTTCTATCCATGAAGTGGAGGACATAATAGCCTCCCTCAAACCATCGAGATGCCAGGGGACACAGCACCAATAATCAAAGAGGTAGCTATGGACCTAGCGCCATTTATCACCACCTTAATAAACTCTTCCTTTCTCACATGCACTGTCCCAACCAATCTAAAAAATGCATGGGTCCTCCCTCCCTCCCTCTTAAAAAAAACTAATCTCGATCCCAAGGATGCAACCAATTACAGACCAATATAAACTGTTCCATTTCTCTTGAAAATTGTAGATAAGGCCGCCTACTACAGATACAGGCCCACCTTGAAGCCAACAATCTCCTGGGACTCGGTCAGTCAGGTTTTAGACCTAAACACGGCACAGAATCTTCTAATAGACCTGAAAAATCAAATGGATGAGATAAAGGACAAAGGGAAGCTTGCCCTCCTCTTCCTCTTGGATCTCTCAGCTGCTTTTGATTTAGTTAACCACAAAGTTCTATGCAATCATTTAACGTCAGCTGCCCACTTCTCCACCGAAGCCACTGCCTGGATACAATCCTTCTTGGATAATCGATCCATGAGGGTCTTTTCACCAACTGCATCCGTGGAGCCTGCACCCATCACCTTTGGAGTACCGAGGGGCCATGTGTCTCTCCAACGATGTACAATATTTTCACCAAGTCACTCTTTGATGACCTTGACAATCTGGGTGTCATCTACATTAACTATGCAGATGCCACTCAGATTCTCATTCCGATCACTGGCGATCATGACATTGACTCAACCTTGCTTAATAAAATGTACCTTATTATCCAAGCGTGGATGGCCATAAATATAAGTATCCAAGGAGGTAAAAACCTTGGGCTTCTACCTTGACTCCGCACTAAACCTGAACAGACAAGTCAATGCCCCAGCCTCGGCCACAGCTTACACCTGTAAATTAATTCATGCTTGCAAACCATTCCTCTCCACAGCAAGCTGTACCACCCTGGCTAGAGCATGAATTATTTTCAAATTAGATTATTGCAAGCCCTATACCTAGGGTCAAGTAAATATAATGTTAATATATTGCAAATATTGCCCCAAGAACTGCTCAAAGTATTCCAAAAATGCAGCACATCTCAGATGTCAGACGTAACACTAAATGGCTATCAGTAAAGGACAGAATCAGCTTCAAATCATTAACCCTCACCAACAAATGCCTCTCCAATTCTGCCCCTATATATTAACTGATAAATTCTCCAAAAACACATGGGAACGTCCCACTAGAATCTTACACTCACATTGCCTCAAGGTTCCCAGATACAAGCTTCAGAAAGCTGGTGGAAGTAGCTTTCCTGTATTGGCAAACAAACTAACTCTTTGCATGTAGTCTTAAAATCAGAACCATCCTACTATTGGATGTAGTCTTAAAATCAGAACCATCCTACTATTGCATGTAGTCTTAAAATCAGAACCATCCTACTATTGCATGTAGTCTTAAAATCAGAACCATCCTACTATTGGATGTAGTCTTAAAATCAGAACCATCCTACTATTGGATGTAGTCTTAAAATCAGAACCATCCTACTATTGGATGTAGTCTTAAAATCAGAACCATCCTACTATTGGATGTAGTCTTAAAATCAGAACCATCCTACTACAGCTGTAGAAAAAAAAAGACTAAAATATGGCTCTTCTCGTGTGATGTATAATTTTGCATTACCCTGCCATCCTTGTAAATATCTAATGTAACTCGGAAAATATGTAATGTAATCATCATAATAATAATGTAATGTAAATAATCCCATGTATATGCTAATCTGTAACTTTGCTCTATATTCTTATGTAACCTTGTAACGCGCCCAGATACCTACGGGTTTGGTGCGCTATATAAATAAACCAAAAGGCAGCCTACTCATAGCAATGTAGAGGACAAGTCACACACAAAGTAGATCCTGCGCCCCGTTATAACAAAAGCTATGCAGCTGAGAGACTCTCTAATGCCAACAGGTGCTCCCATGCAATAATCCCAGCTAAGGAGAAATGACTCCACTTAAAGATAGTTCAACTTTGATCTAATTTACGGTTTATAGTGACATTTTCGAATGTCACATTTTCCAATGCCTTTTTCTTGAATGAAAAATGCCGGAAAAAAAATGTCGATTTTCTCTTCATTGACCCTTTTTTTTTTTTTTTTTACTAACTAAACCAAAAAATGTATATAAAATTTAAAAAATTATATTCGGAAATTTTTTCTGACATAAAGGCATTCGAAAATGTGAGTTCGAAATTTTAACTGGATACCCTAACTTACATTCAATAAATCAGCAGGATGTAACACCAAACGTATTGGAACTGCAGTAAAACATAAAACCTTTGTTAATAGCTGTAGAATGTAATAAGGAAACCCATTTCTCGTGTGAGTTTTTGGTGTACTGCACAGAGTCTTTTTGGGGGGGAATTGGAGCCGACTGTGGGTAAATAGAGGGCAATGTCTGTCAGATGGTTTCCCTGGGCTTGGATACACCACGGAATTTAGTGTCCATGCAGAGCCGTGCAGTCCCACATAAACACAAATCAGTGGCCGGCACAAAGTGCGATTTACATTGCATTCTGTGATGCCACTTCCCGTAACTTATGCCTGAGAAAAGGGTTAAAGACACTCTGGAAGGCTGTCCTGATCAACATTTCTTCTGAGGCTTGGGGGCATTATGTGATGGCTTCTTTACATTACGGGGGCACAGCCTCCAATATATGAATCCGTAAACCTACTGCTGTAAAATGATCACAATTAGGACTACAAAATTAAGTGTGGAAAAGCATGCGTCAAATAGCATAATTTGTCTCTGCTGGTTTCAGCCTGGCTTGCACTTAGAAATCTATAATTATTTTCAGAATTGATAGCCGATAGAGATTTTATTTCCACCAAAAAAACAAAAACCCTTAGTTACAGGTGCAGTTCAGTTGTGCAGATTTAACGCAACAAAACCCTTGAAATTTAGCTGATGTGGGAAGTGATGACCAGCTTAACTCGCCGCGCTCTCATTGATGTCCCCACAATGCCATTTTGTACGTCATTGTGATTCCCTTCGCTTATATGTTTCTGCTCATGGGCTTTGCAATGATAATGCGCAGAGTTAAGCTGGCCATGACTTCCGACGTCTGCTGAATTTCAAAGGTCCTTTTTTGTGAAAACTGCACCTTAGCTAAGGTTATTTCAGTTAATGTCAAGGGCTTTGTATTACCATTGTTTTTCGACAGGCCCCTAGTCATGGCCTCTAGCCGTGTTTTGTACATGTTCCCACAATAATGAAAATTAAGTTGGAATCAGGTGACTCGCGCACTGCCTCCTAAAAAATTTTTTTAAAAAAAAAAAAATAACAATATTTGTTTCAACAATAGATTGAATCAAAATGTTCGAGATGGTTATTGTTTATGTTTCAGTTTATTCCTAATACAGTCAGACGACACGTGATTTTGCCCTGGGTCATTTTCAAGGTTGACAAATTAAAATAACATTCTTACTTGATTGTACCTATTACAATTTGAACATATGCAATGCAATGTTTTGCATGAATAAAATGATTATCATGCAATTACATTGATACAGGGTTGGTGTTGCACCTCACTTGCACCTGGACCATTGTGTTGAGTAAGTGTTAAAGAGGGTGTTATCACACTACATGTTACCTTTGTTGGCCAAATTATCCCATAGTGGTGATTACTAAGAGTGGAGTGATCACTATTAAAAGGAATTTAACGTATTATTGTTGGTGCAAACGGAATTCAACTGTGCATATGTCACTTATTGTGTTCTAGTCACAAAGGGTTCTGAACTTGCGGTATTAAGTGCTATTTTACCTCTTGTTCTACTGATATAGATGACCTGGTGAGATAGGAATAACATCCGTAATTAACTTTTTTCTTATTTTAAAATGTTTTAGGCGGTATAATGCAATTGTTGATAAAAAAAAAGGTGGGGGTAAGTCATACCGTAATATTTTTGTCATTGCTTATCCGATAATCAATCATTTAGAAGGATGTAAGAAATTGGCTGATGGTGATGAACCTTAAATTTGGTGCATCTGAAATAAAACCACGAAAAACCGATAAACAATATGTTCATGTTTTTGATGTAGGAAAAATAAAATTGTGGCTTTAATTGCCTCTCACCTTAAATAAATGCATAAGAATGAGTCTGCATTGGTTAATGCCGAAGGAAACCAAAATGTACCTAGTCAAAGTCAACGTTTTTGAGCAATGCTAGGCCTGGTAAAAGCAAAAAGATTTTTGCTTGAGTGAATACCAATCATTGTGTATGACCCAACACATAATAGGTAATACATCCTTATTACCTCTAGGTTTCAAATTCTATTAATAACTTTCATCACTGCAGTATTAAGTCCTTTTCCATCAGTTTGTTAGAAATGGCCAACTATAGTCCTGTGAATCGACGGTGCCCATTTTAAATTACGCTTCATTATGTTTGTATGTGAATTCCCTCCAAATATATTGGGCTTCAGTTCGTTATGCGACTTAGCATTCATGCCCAAATATCGTCCCATTTGCTGAATGTTTAGCTTACTTTAATGGCAACGAAAAATTCTCAGAGTTCAATCCCTGTAACACGATCTACGGTCAGCGCTTGAAGTGCTGTATGACAAAAGTACGACTGAAAACTTTGATTGCTGTTTCGTGTTGCGCAGAGTGACGTGTAGGCATGAGACGTCACGCTTTGGAAACACATGACATCATATGTAAACAAATTATGAAGCAATCAGTTATTCGCAAGTGTGTAATGTACAGTGACATTAGGCTGCCTCTAGGTGAAAAAGACTAATTCATAGGATTGTAGTACCAATAACACTCTGATCTAGGTTGCAAATATTACACTTCTAATTGCCCTCCCATAGGTTTCTTTTGGGCCCACAAGGTGGCCATGGCCACTATAAAGGTCTGTCGGTCAACTTGTGCACACTGTATATTTCAAAACACTACCTTTCTCACTAACAATGGCCTTCACCCATGTCCATTGGCTCCGGCCTTCAGCCATAGCCCCTTCACATGTTACCCCCATAGCTTTCTTCCAGTCCCACTAGCCATGGCCATTCTACATATTGCGCCAATGGGTTTCCTAAATTGGCCCACTGGCCATGGCCAGACCTCTAGATTTCTTTCGAGTACACTAGCCATGGCTATGCAATTCAGTGCAGATCATTTTTTCCTTCAAAATTACCCACAGCCCCAAAGTATCACTCCAGAATAATTGACTTTTGAACAAGGACTTTATAAAAACTAGGAGATGAGGCGATGATACACAGAAAGAACTTGAGTCCCTTCAGTTCCTACAAAGGACCAAACTTCTAGTGATAAAACGACAAGGGAGGTGCAACAGTCATCATGGACAGTGTTGATTCTAACATGGTAAAAAACTCTGTTAGATCACATGAGCTATTGACGAAGAGCGAGTGACGCTGCCCAGGAACTGCAATCACAGTTGCTACAATAATTTAAGAGGCCACTGCAGAAGGCTGCAATAATTTAAGAGGCCACTGCAGAAGGCTGCAATAATTTAAGAGGCCACTGCAGAAGGCTGCAATAATTTAAGAAGCCACTGCAGAAGGCTGCAATAATTTAAGAAGCCACTGCAGCAGGCTATCTAAGCCCCTAGGAAGCCGAGTTTGTAACACCATCGTTTCCAAGAACACCAACGTTCTACATGCTTCCCAAAATATATAAGGGCATCATGTCCCCAACTGGCTGCACTATAGTGTCATGCATTGGGTCAATACTCAAAACTCTTTCGCAATACGTTGGATTCTTCATTAGGGAGGAAACGCCAAAAATGCTGTTTTATGTAAAAGAATCCACTGTCATCGCTTAATCTCTTAAAAACATTAATATTCAGACAAGGTATACAACTCGTAGTGACTTTAGACAGAGACCCTTTAAGCCCCAAGAAGCCACCCTGTTGGCTGGTCAAATACCTCAAGTCAAGTGACATGAACATACCCTCTAATCTTTTCATCTATAAGGATGACTTAATATGAACAAATATCTGGCAATGCCATAGGAGCTACTTTTGCTCCCAGCCTGGCTAACATATGTGGCTGAGTTTGAAGTGAAAAACATTTACACAGAGAAATCACGGTATGAAGCAATATATTGATGAGCTCCTTATAACTTCTGCAGCTGCCTTAAAAACGAAAAATCCCTTCCTTTAGGACTTAAAAATTCATTTTCTTTACCACAATATTTCAATAAAGAAAAACGCTCAGACAACAACGGTCTAAAAAAATACCCAACTGATCACAACGCCTATGGTAGTTACCTTCAGAAAACCTTGAGGGACAATTTGCCTTTTGGGGAGTTCGAGATCCAGGTGAGATACAAGGAGAGGCTGTTTGTTTACTGTGTTAAACCTTATAACTGCTGTTTTCTGTATGCAGAAGTTAGGTAGATCTGTTTAAATGGAAAAATGGTTTCCCAGCTGTAGCCCTAGTTTCCCCATCTGACCGAAGCACCAACATTGCAATTGGGTTATGAACATTCAAGAAAGATGTGTATTCCGTTAAATAGGACGGCTGCCGAAAGCATGCGTTAGGGTGTCTGCCAGCGGCTGAATAAAGGATGCAGCCAGGGCTGCTGTTTTAAACACAAAATGCGCCAAACCCAGGCAAATAACACCATGAAATAACTCCCTGATTAACATATGATATATTATTCATGTGTACATCAAAACCAGTTGGAGGATGCTGCAGAAGATTACTGTTTTGGCCCCCAAGATGAAAATATGACAGTTGAAACCATCTTCCCTTTTCCTTTGGCCATTTAAGCTTGCTATTTACATTGATTCATTGTTTGAGAATATTGGTGGTGAACTGTTTGGTTCTTTTTGGTAGTGGGATTAGGAATGATGTATGTATGTATGCATTCATGTATAAGGAGAGTATATTTGTGATGTTTGTTTTGCCTTTTTGGGCCGATTCCAATTTTTGTTAGCCTAATTATATACATTTTGCTGTTTGCCTTGTGTATTTTGTGAATTAATTTCCATATATTGATTAAATAGGTTGTTCTAATGTTCTAAAAAATCTCTCCAGATCATTTTTCCGGGATAGCAGGGACCCCTGCTTTCCATTAGTCCTGAGATACAGGAGAACATACAGGAGGTGAGGCAGCTCATTCCGAGCGTGTAATTATAAAACCACTCCACTAGCGCACCATTTGAAATTGCGCTGCTCGTCGGCTTATATATTTTAATTGTGCCTAACTATTGTGATTGTTTTTGGTGTTTACACTCCTTATGGGGGTTTGATCTTTTAGGACGCAGGACGCCCCATTGGCGGGCATTCCTCTTTTTACTTCGGTGAGGGGATGGGCTTAGCCTCCCCTCCCTCGATACACCGGCATTTATGTGCCATATTACCCATCAGTGCAGCAGGCACGCCGTCAGCGCGCATAAGGCAAGGCTGTCTGTGCCTGTCCGTGTCGTGTGCGGGGCTGCGCCTCTACTTCCCTAATGTGCATTTACTAGCGCTGGCCTCTGCAGCTACTATATTACCTCCCGGCTGGAGCAGCATCGATCCATAGGTGAGGATAGCCTCCCCCCAACCTGCATTGACAGAGGCAGGTTCTCCTGGCCACCTCTCAGTGATAAACTTGCCACATTGGAATCCAAAAAGAACTTCCACAATACTAGAATCTCTAATGCTCAGTCAGAGGTGAAAGAGATTTTTAAAATCCTTAAAGAACAGGAGTCAGTTCCGTTGTCAGCTGAAAGATGAAAGATGAAAGATGCTTCCTAGTGTCAGAAAATATTTAATGGTATAAACATTAAGCTAATTGGTATTAGAGTGGACATACAGGAAAAAAAGAAAGCTCTACCATTATTGCCGGAATGCAGTTCTCAGAAGCCTTCGATGTGTAACCAGACTGTTGCCCAATTTAACTTTCAGCCAATCTCAGAGGAAGCCCTGAAGAAGGTTATCTAACAAACTAAGGCGACCAGTTGTAGAGGTGACTCTTGTGCCTCGTTAATTGTAAAGACATGTACCCCCTCATCTCATAAAAGTAATTTGTACCTTTGTGAACACCTCAATAATTGAGAGTTATGTCCCGATGACCTTAAACTATGGTTACAATGATTTTGGAAAAACGTTACTAGAAAGGATGACGCTGCTGAATTATCGTCCCATATCTAATACCGCTTTCTTGTTGCAGCCCTCCCGGGAGTGAGGTCGCTCGGGTCCGACTTCGCCCTCTGCGCTTATGCGGTGATGGTGGTAATAGGTGATGCTGTTCGGGACTGCACCTGCATGGAGAATAGGGGGCGTGAGTATGCCAGCTTGTGCGCCTGATCCCCTTCCAAACCCCTTCTCCCAAACCGTAGTACACGTGGGATGCGCTGTCCCTGGAAAGCTCACCTGTTGATTAGTTTTGGAGAGCACTCCATCCTGTTGCTTCTGACAGGGGCGCTTGTATGATCTGGACCGAGTTCCTTCACTGGTCCTTTGCACGTGGTAGTCCAATCCTACTGCGACTAAGCCACTAAACTTCAAGTACGTGTTCCTGTTTGCCTTTGTCTTTCCTAGTCTGTTTTTGTTGTATTTTAAAGTTAGTTGTCTTGTATTGCTGTCCGTTCCACTTTTGATGTTTGCTCTTTTGCTTTCTTCCCTTGCAGGTGATATTACCGGCCCAGCAGAAGCTCGAGGCGGCAGCTAGAAAAACGAGGAACGAAGCTGCAGCGGTACAGTAGCTGGTAAATTGTTAACTAGGGGGTGCGCAGGATTCAAGTGTGGCGCGGCCCTAGGACGGATGTTCTAACCTTGTCTTCTTCTTCACAGGGTCAGAGTTTGTGGATGCGGAGTGTGGTGCTGCAGCGTTGGGATCAAGATCACACTGAATGTCAGGAGATGAGTCTGCAGATGAAGCGATGAAGCACCGGTTTCCTGGAGGTGAGTATGCGGGAGGATGCCTGATTTCAAAGGTAAGTAAACTGGTCCAAGTGGCGGTGAGCATCACGTTGCACGCGAGTGCACAGTAACGCGAAGCACCGGCCACCAGGTTCAGCCTGCCTGCCACACCCGATGAGTGAGCACATGAAGACCATCCCTAGGGAGCCACACCAGATGAGTCAGCCCATGAGGATGTATCAACTCCTGGAAAGTTCTTGTAAAATAAAAGCACTCCTGCACTGAAATAAAGTAAACGCACTCCTGCTCACATCTCTATATGAGCCTGGCGCCCAAGGCGCCAGGACTGAGTCCAGCCAACACCCTGTGTTTATGGGTCTCAAAGGGACATAAGTGAGTCAAGTTACCCATTGCCCCCCATCACTAGATGGTGTGGTTTTTGTGTTCTGTGGCCATGACACTTAATCAGTATCCCATTCTGTATCCCTATCAATTGGGATTCACAAACATTTTTGGAACTGAGACTTCTCTTCTCGAGCTAAAGTCTAGACTACTGGACTGGTTGGACAAGGGCTTGCTTTCTCTTTTAATATCTTTAGACCAGCCAGCCGTCTTCGACTTGATGGAACGTTCCATCCTCTTGTCTAAACTGGTAGAGGTTGCCAATTTTTCACCTCTGGCAATATCCTGCATCGCCTCTTTCTTAGAGAATAGACACAGTAGAGTTTGTTCCGACAAAGCAGAAGCCACTCCATTCCCAATTCTATTCAGGGTGCCGTAGGGCACCAGTAAGTCCCCCCTGCCTGTATAATATTTTCATGGCTCTGTTCTTCTCGCTTTTAGAGCAGGAAGGGGCCATGTTCTCGAACATGCTGACGACACCCAGTGTGTTGTCCCCTTCTCAGGCTATCATGCTCGAGATGAACAGGAATTAAACAGAGTGTTCAATCTTATAGAAAGTTGGATGATGGTTAACAACTTGGCACTTAATAAAAGCAAGACCAAACTAATGATTGCGGAAATCTCTACCCAGATTGCAAAACTGGACCCTGCATATAAATCATTTAGGCTTGAGGTTGCCAATATTACTCCTTTATCAAAAATAAAAATGTTGGGGGTGGCCCTGGACCAGACACTCTATGAGATCCCATGTTGCTAGTGTGGTCTCAGCTTCAGTGTAGTATATTAAATTACTGTCACACCTCAGACCTTTGATCACACAGGAAAACTCTGAAACCATCACCAGAGCAATAATAGGAGCTAAAATCGATGATTGTAGCAGCCTCTTGGTTGGACTACGTAAGCAGGATTTAAACAGACTCCAGACTGTTCAAAATGGGGCAGTCAGAGTTGTGGTTGGTTTGTCTCGCCGCAATCATGTTTCACAGGCTAGGCGCTCTCTGCACTGGCTTCCTGTGGAAGCTCGTGCCAAGTTCAGGTTACTGGTTATTACATTTAAATGCAGGTTGGGTCTGATGCCACCTTACCTCCAGGGTCATATCATCGAAAAAGTCAATGGAAGAGCTCTTAGGTCTTGCGGCCAGAAATATCTTTTCATCCCGCAAAGTATAACAAAGAAAGCGGATAATAGCGCCGCCTTCTTAGCGGCACCCAAGCTGTGGAATCAACTACCGGCAGACTTAAGAAGTCAAAGCTCTTTGACAGCATTTAAGAAAGATTTAAAAACCCTGCTATTTGCTTAATCCCATTTGTGGATGTTTCTGATTACCCGCGCCGGTTAGAACAACCTACAGCTGCACTCTATTTTTTTCCTGTTCACATTTGTCACATTGTCCGTGCCCTAATGCTCTTGGGTCCAAGGTGCGCTTTACAAATGTTGTAAAGTAACTGATTAAACACTTGCTCCCTCCCTGCTCACTCAGACAAAATATGGTCACTCTTATCTGACCGTCGTCCGGCTACATTATGTCTAACAGAGACATGGTAGCAGGCGAGCTCGACACCCTCTCTTATTCAGGCAATTCCTCCTGGCTTTTGTATTATACATGTGGATCGACAGCCTCCCCACCATGGAGGTGGGATTGCGGTCGTCCACAAGTCAAAACAGCTTGACTATGGAAGCCCTTCTTTTTAGGTGTGTTATTTCGCCTGTCTTTACTTGCCATTTCCTATTGGTATATCGCCCGCCTGGCCTTCGGGGTAACTTTACTGAACACTTTCCTGATCTGCTGGCAACACTCCAGATAAAATATACTCATCTGGTGGTCTTGGTAGATTTTAATCTGAAGTTCAACCAAACCAGGCCTCCTCCCCTTAATCTGTTTTTTGACAGTTTGTCAGATCTTGAACTTCATCAGCATGTGAAAAGTCAGACACACAAGCTAGGCAACACGTTGGACCTGACTTTTGCCAAAGAATCCTTTCTGACTGTGCAGTCAGTCGAACCTATATTATGGTCGGACCACTTCTTGGTCTCTTGTGTACTTGAGGTCATGGGGATATGACCCAAGATCCCTGCGGCAAGAATCTGGCAGCGCTCATGGCGTTTTGCTGATACTCAAGGCATGGTCTCCTCAGTTAGTGCTAAGTGTAGGACAGCCCCAGTGGCCTCACTTTCCCTTCTTTCCCAGGCATTTCTAGAGGCAGCGAATGTGGCAGTTCTTCTGCGATTGGTTCAACTTCGCAGACTGCCTTCGGAATCCTGGTTCTTGGACTTTTTGAAGGCTGCTCAGCTTAAATTGAGACAGGTTGCGTGTCAGGAATCTGAGGAAAGGCACAGGTCAGCGCTTCTTGCTTTGCAAGAGGCGATAAACTACATTTCCCATGAGGTGTTGGGAAGTGTGTAGTTCTCCTATCGCGCGCTACAACAGCTGCTCATTAGCAGCAACTGTTAAGACTCGCCGCCGCCCGTGCCTCGGTGCAGGTAATTAATGATTCTCAGCACGGGCAGCAGCTTAGGAGCAGGCATGCAGAAATTCTCAGACGCCGAAGGACTGATGGAGCTTCCCCGGGCCGCAACGGTGACGAACAGCTGAATAAACACGGGCCGCGGCAGTGAAGCAGGCTCCGTCCCAAAAGCTTCAAGCATCGCTCTTCAGGGTCCGGATGTCCTTGTGAGGCATCCGGAACATCAGTTAAGTGTTTTTGAACCCAGTGTTCATATTCTGGAGTTGCTATATGCTTACTTTGTTTATTAATTGATTACTTCAACGCGGCAGTGAGTGTGTGATGTAACACGCCCTAAGATACATGCCATGCATTAGACACGCCATGTGGAGAAAACATGCTATAAAGCTCTGAACGGATAAAGCAGGGCACTGAAAAAGATATAGAGACTATTCAAAGCACACATATGGGTCCACACAGTACTAGGGCATGTTCTTGTGTGTCTTTTTTCCTAAATCATTGTTTGTGGCCTCATTGTGCCTGACGGGCCATGTGTCACGTGTCTTCATAAAAAGGGACACCCCTTTGTTTGTGCCATTTAGCTTGTAAGCCAATCTATGTGTGTTCAAGAAATGACTGTCCAAGCCCTATGTTATGTTCAAGCCCTATGTTATGTTCAAGCCCTATGTTATGTTCAAGCCCTATGTTATGTTCAAGCCCTATGTTATGTTCAAAGTCCATGTTCTAGGTTATCCGCTTATGTTCTGTGAGGTGCAAAGTGGAGTTTAGAGAGCTCCTATGGTTCGTATGTAGCAAGGTCATTACAGGTATAGGAGGTCAGTCTAGGTGTTCAGGAAATAGAGGTACAGGTTCAGGAATATCACTGTATTGTATGTATTTGCTTGTGTATTTTCCCCTCCTTTCCTTTGTCACTCCATCCCCTTTTCCCTAACTCCATCTTCCCCCCATTGGCTGCCACGTGGCTTCCTGTGATATCAGTTTTCAGGCACCCGTGCCAACCACGGTGGGAGGGGTCAATCTATTTGGCTTCTGTGGTTCAGAAGAGGGGATTGAGACCCCTATTCCCTTATAAATTTGACATTGCGCGCAAATGGTCCAGGGCCTACGATCCTAGTATGAAAACACAATGTAAGGCTTGCTCTGCAGCCTATTTGGCAGCTATCAAAGCAGCCAAAACATTATACCCAACTACAAAAATAGAGTCCACCCTTTGCCAACCTAGCGCCCTTTTTCTCAGCAATTAAATCTCTTTCCTCCTCAGCTAAATTGTCTCGCAAGTCTATACCCACACAGGAGCTGTGCGATGCCCTATCGCAATACTTTATTACGAAGATCAAAACTATCCGCCAGAATATCTGCATGGTGGTAACTGCTTCTACAGGTAGTGAGAATAACTCCACTCACCCCGTGGCTCCCACTGGCTTGCCGAGCTGGTCAGTCTTTCCTATGTTTTCTGAAGAGACAGTATTGGCGACTATTCTAAAAATCAAATCCTGCTCCCCCTCTGATGCCGTCCCTTTGACAGTCATGAATATCTCCCCGGATCTCCTTGCAGAGATTACAGTGGCTATTAACAATTCATGTCAGTCAGGGCTCATTCCGCAGGAATTGAAAGCGGCCAGGGTGATCGCTCTTTTGAAGAAGCCATCTTTGGATCCTACTGTTCTGTCTAATTTCCACCCCATTTCGCTTCTTCCTTTCTTCTCTAAGCTTTTGGAATCCCTGGTGTCTTCTCTGCTGTCCACGTTTCTCGAATCCTCTCATCTCTTGTACTCTGCTCAGTCTGGCTTTAGGGCTGGGAGAGGCACCAAGGGTGTTCTGGTCGCTGTTCAGGATGACATGGCCAGGCTGGTGCACTCAGGTGGTGCGGGTGCCCTGATTTTGTTAGACCCATCAGCAGCCTTCGACACGGTCAACCGTCCCGTTTTGCCCAGATGGAAATATACCTGGGCAGGTACTAGCCTGGTTCACCTCATTCCTGGCGGATCATATCCAGACCCTCTCTATGCCCCCTTTTCTCTCTGCTTATGTCATCTCAGTTGTGGAGTGTCGCAAGGCTCCTCCCTGTCTCCAATCTTATTCAATATCTATCAATATCTATATTTGGGCCCTTGTGTGTCTCATCCGCTCTTTTGGCGTCAGATGCTACTCGTATGCCGACATTCATATTCTGATCCAATTAGATCTCGACCGGGCTGAGGTGTCTTTGTGCCTGCCGGGGTTTCCGACAGCAGTGGGGGAGTGGATAAACCACAATTGGCTCAAACCGAACCGAGACAAAACTGAGGTGCTGGTGGTAGGCTGTCCCCCTGATCCCACACTTTGGGTGTCCTCCTGGCCTTCTAGTTTGGGTTCTCTCCCTGTGCCGGTGGACAAGGTGAAAAACCTGGGGGTAGTCTCGTCCGCGTCCATCTTTGGATAAGCAAGTTGCAGCTGTCTGCCAATCAGGCCACTTCCAGCTCAAAGTACTAAAGAAAATGCTTCCCAAGATCCCCGCTCCTCTTCATCCACCAGTGGTGGCGGCCATGGTGTTATCTTAGTTGGATTACTGCATTTCTCTATAATTGACCCAACGGCAGGGTCTGTTCCAGTGATTGCAGAATTTGGCGGCGCATGTGGCGATGGGCACGCCCTATGGAGCCCACATATCTCCGGTTCTCCAAGCCTTGCATTGGCTCCCGGTGACCCAACGCATCAGTTTTAAAGCAATGCGCATTGTCCACTGTGCCCTCCATAATCAGGGTGCAGAATACCTTCAGGCCAAGTTTAGTTGTTACCATCAAAGTCGGAGGTTGCGCTCTGGTGGATCCCACCTACCAACGGGTACTGATTGGGTGACTTGCCTTTTCAATAGCAGCGGCGGTGTTGTGGAATGAACTCCCACTGGCTATTAAGAAAATCTCAAACTACCTGGCTTTTAGAAAAGCTGTTAAAACATTCTGATTTGAGGCCTAGTCGGCCCTGGTCCGGGCTGCCGACCTCTACCTCCAGCGCCAAGATACCTTAGGGTGAACGTGCGCTCTAGAAATTGGCTTAACATAGCATGCTCTGAATTGCAGGAATATTAAAACCAGGCACAAGTGCTTACTGACCAGCTAGCACAGAGAGGGTATCCAGGCAAGCCGGCAAAAGAGCACAAAACATCCAGCGGGAAACAACTACTTCAAACAGAATCTCAGTCATATTCAGCTACCTGCCTGTGTTCAATCGATTGAAGATAGAAATCAATAAGTAATGGCCAATTCTAAATACTGGTTAAAGTGCATATGGCAAGACCACGCTTTGCAACTAAACGCAGATGAAAAATTTGCAGTATGCTGGTACGAGCTGTTTCCGATACCAATCCAAGTAGAGGAGATCAAACAGCTCAAAGAACATTGTGGGAACAGCAGCAGACTTGTGGCCAAACAATTCCGAGTCATTCAATCAATATAGGGTGACCCAGAACATGGATTCAGAAGATCTTCACAAACTGCATTTCTGTGAATGTGATCTATATGATCAACTCCCCATGCAGCCTTACATATATAGACATGACTGACACAAATCAAGATGCGATTGATCAAACACAAAGTTTGTGTCCTTCATACACTGGTTAAACATGCCAGTGTAGTCGCATATTACATTCAGGACAACAATATTGATGTTGTCTTTAAAATTGAGCCCTGGTTATCAGACACGTTTGGACCTGACTTGTCTTAAGGTGTCTGTTGTGCATCATATCATCAATATGATTAGAATCTTTCAGCCTGTCTCTCTGCTATCAAAACCTGTATATCTGATCACTTTCTTGTCCTCAATCCTTCAAAAACTGATGTTCCTTTTTCTCAGCCAACACGATTCCTCTGCCTGCTCCTCCCCCCTCCATCCTGTACTCTCCCTCCTATCTCTCTTACATCCCACAATCTTGGCCTTCATCTTGACAATAATCTTTCTTTTGCTTATAACATTTCCATCACATTTCGCTCCTGTCGATTCCATCTTTCCAACATTCGGAAAGTTAAACCTCTCCTTACTTTTTGGGCTAAGCCTTTAATCTCCTCTCTAATTTCCTCACAATTATTCTATTGCTCTGTCATTCTTTGGTCTTGCAGTTTCTCACTTAGCTCCTTTAAAGTCTGTTTTTAAATTGGTTCTTTTGTCTCTTTTACTCTATCTATTCACAACTATTTCTACCTCTCTGTCCTCTCACAGTGGCTATCTTTTCATTCTCAAAAGTCCCTACAGGTTCTTGCAGTTCGTCATCTCTCCTCTAATCTCGTCTCGTGTGTTCTCTCTCCAGATCTTCGCTCTCAGTCTCACTTTCTTCTAACTGTACCTCATCCCCCATGTGCATCACAGATCTGTTCTTTCCCTTTGGTTGCTCTTCTCTATTGGAATGCTCTGTCTTTCACTGCACTCCATTGACTCTTATCCCACTTTTCGTGCTGCCCTGAAAACTTTCTTACTCCATCTTCCCTGTATTTTAAGTCTCACTGCAGTTTTTAACTGTTGTCTACTGTATCATTTTCATTCTATTGTACTGTAAACTCGGCCTCGGCGTAATGCTCTATATAAAATGACAAACATGAAATAGATCAACTGGTGCTGCCAAGGGTGTTGCCATTATCTTTCATGAGTTTTTGCACATCCATCAAGTCAGTATTGAAGCTCCTGACAAGGTGGAATTACTACTTTTTAAGAATATGGTTAACCCCTGCACTTCTTATATAGTTTCTTTTTACTTTATAGAACGCCTCATAATATATCTACCTTTGAAGAACCATTTATTTTGCTGGTTCACTCATTTATGAAACCAACTTCTAAGTTCTATTCTTGGTGATTTCAATTATTTCTGGCTGAATTATACTCTTGGCCACATCTGTTAACCAGGCGCTTGAAGATCTTGGATTTGGTCAGGTCGTTTCTGTTCCCACTCATAAGGAGGGTCATACCATACTTGGAATGGCATTTTAAACTGGGTATTCAAGTAGGACATATATAGATCCTTGCATGTCTGTGGTCTGATTATTTCATTATTCTCTTTAATCTTCCCGTTCTAAGTTTACAGCTGCATTTACACGCACATGGTTTCTGTAGTAAAACATAGCTTACGTACGATTACACCTTTCTCTTTCGCCTTTTTTGGAGTCCACTGGTATTGTGTCAACTTCCATCTGCTCTCCGGATGACTTGGCGGCATGCTACCACCAACAGTTACCTATGGTCCGACAGTATTGTTCCCTTCAGAATTTGTAGATCTACTGTTGTGGAAACTACCTTGCAGGCCTGGTTAAATCAGGGTTTACGTAGTTTGCGTGAAGAGACTCTGGAAAAAGTCTTCTCGTTTTGGATAAAAGCCATTTAAGTTTCGTTAGCTAGACAGTCCAATAACTAGATTATTCAAGCTAAGCAAGAACATTTTGACTCTGGCATCAGTCTTACCGTATCCAATTCAAAAGAACTTTCCAATATCAAACCAAAGTATTCCATCCTTTGGTTAGTCCGTCACCTTCTTCCTCTTTGGCACCCCTTTCCTTTAGGGAGGTATCTGAGGCAGAAGTTGTTAAAGTGATACAGTCTCTAAAGCAGACTAATTGCCCTGGGGATCCATATCCCTCTAAGATCGTAAAAACGTGTATATAGGTACTTGCTCATGTGATCACAGAAATAGTTAATGCGTCCTTTATGTCCGTTTCCTTTGTCCCTGCGTGTAATAAAACAGGCATGGATTACTCCCTCCCCACCCCCCGCGCCCATCCCTCAATTAAAAAAATGTATAAAATCACCACTTGTTCCAAATATTCCCACAAATTAATCGGTCTATTGTGAGTGGGCTCTTTCTCATGAAGATTGTAGATTGCTTTGCTTGCTTACAGAGACAGGCTCATTTGTTTGAGCATGACCTTTTGGGAACCAGACAATCTGTCTTCAGAGCCTTTCATGGCACAGAATGTGCTCCGCTAGATCTCAAGTCGAGCAGGTCTCCAATCATGGATAATGGCCAGGCATCTTTTGTCCTATTAGATCTGTCACTGGCTTTTGATTTTGTTGACCGCTTTCCTTTCTAAGATGGCAACCAACTGGATTTTATTTTGTATCTGGCAGATCAGCAAGAGACTATTATAAGTCCTCAATGGCACCTCTTGTTGAACTTGTGTGGGGTTCTGCAGGGTTCTTGCCTGTCAGCCACACTTAATATTTTTACTAAAAAATTATTTGATTTATTGGATAACCAGGATATTTTGTACACCAACTAGGCAGATGAGAGGCATACAACTCTTAGGTGATTAGGATAAGGTTCTGCAAGAGTGAATGTTATTTTTGATTTCATTTTAAGTTGAATGGCACATTATGGCTGGATCTTAATGATGCCAAGACAGAACTTCTCATGGTTGGGACTCCACAAAGTCTTGTCAAGCTACCAAATATGTACAAGAATTTCACTATTGCGGATTGTACTATGCCTGTTCTCCCAGATTTTAACACACCGGGAGTTAATTTGGATTCTACCCTTTCCATGAAAAAACAGGTTAATGCTGATTTCTTCATCTGCAAAGGACCTAAAGTTGCTTTTTTGAACTCAGCCCTTTATTTCTGATAACTGCCATGCTTGCTCGCACAATAAAATTGGTACAGAATTTGATTGCATTAGCCTGCTTGTGGGAACATCACAGAGAGACATTGCTAAACTCAAGTTTTTCAGAATAGTGCTGTGAGGATTGGGGGCCATCTCAATCGAAGAGCACGTATTACTTCTGCTTGTAGAGCATTACACTGGCTACCAATTAAAGAGCGCTTGGATCACCCATTAATGCTTGGAAAAATCCAACATCTCTCAAAACAAAGGCTGCATGTTAAACAATACAGGTGCTTGTTGAGATCCTACCAGAGTAATTTGCTCACAGTGCCCCGGATAAATCTAGAGAGGGCTGGTAAATGTTCTTTCAATTTCATTGACCCTTGACTTTGGAATTAATTGCCCCTTCCCATTAGATTGAACTTCATCATTTAAGAAATCTCTCAAGACTTTTTATTTTACTTGAATGGATTCTTGGGTGTTGCTGACCTGCCTTGCATCTTGCTGGTGTAGTTTTGTTTCCATCTTATTTTAGGTTTTTACCTTCATTGCTTTCAATCTTGTTTTTATGGCTTGCATATGCTGCTTCTTATCGGATTTTATTCATTTTAGCATGCTGTTTTCATAGGATTCTTGGCCTGTTCTCCAATTTGTCTCCAAGTTTATGGTTGTCAGTCACGTTTGCGCCTGTTTGCCCTTTGGCGCAATATAAATAAACCATGCATTAGAACTAAGAATTTAAATGCACCCTTGGTCACACATTTCATCCAAAAATGACATACCCCAGACCAGCTTAGGCTGGCTATTTTAGAGAAGATCGCCTTAAAGAGGGGTGGCAACATTGGACCCATGCATCTTAAACAGGAACAAAAATATAGTCTTCATACCGATACGCAGGTTCTTAATGAAACCATTCAATGGCATGATCCGGCTGTCCTACCTACATAAAACATGATGCAAAGTATGCCAAAGGACAATAGAACACCATTATGACAGCACTCCCTAAGGTAAACAGCCTGTTTGTTCAGTTAAACACCCATTCTCAGCAATACAGAGTGTCTAGAAGAGCCATGGATGCATCGGGATACCCACATAATACAAACTTAATTGCAACCGAGCCAACAATGAAAGGGATATTCCAAATAGAATCACTGATAATATTCCCTTAGCCTTACGATTCAAACATATGGGACATTCCATATCTCTGCCCAGCCATTGTAACACTCCAAAATGGTAGATAAGTACCTCGGGAGCTAATGCTAGTGCGCATACAAGAGACAAGCCTCACTCGTGAAGATAGCACATCACATACGTAAGCTCTGGAGCTAGGTGTTGCTAGGCCTGGAAAAGATCGGGGGCTACGCTAATGTTGGGACTGTCAGGGCAAGCTAGCCTTTTGGTTGTAGCCCCTGAGCTTCTATCGAGGCTACAACCAAAAGACCCGGGGCTATAGCCCCTCCAGGCCCCCCGATCCCTAGCAATGCCTCTGGACTAAGCTCTAGCAGAAACTAACAGTGAAACACTAGCACATGGAACCAGAGCCCCGAGAAGACAGGACGTGTTGCAAGGCTCACAGGAACAAACTACAACTATAATCGAGATTTCTAGGAGGTGGGCGGGGATAAAGGACTATGGGCTGCAGGAGACTGCAGATCCATTATAGAATGCTGGTCCAAGGGACTACCTTGATAACAAACATGGTGTCTTTGTGTATTTTAAACATAAGAAAAGACAGAGCAACGGGCGAACCTCAACTTATTATCCCTCCAATGATGCAGGGTTAAACTCAGATACCCCATACCTCTAACGACAGAAATAAGGAGGAAAGTGAACACTGATTTTTGTAATGTAGAGTGCTGCTATCGAAAAACCTATACTTAGTGACAATAAGATTGGTTACATTACCGAATTCGCTTTTTAAAAATAAACTATTTTCTTTGAAAACTTGATATATTGCTGAGACTTCAACAAGACCTGGTCTGTTTTCTATGTCTCCCCTTTTACAGGTCCAGACAACTCTAGATTCTGGACCATGAGAGGGTCTTCCCCATGACCGAACACGTATAGCAAATATATGGTCCTGATGAAGAAGACGATAACAAGTGGTAGTCGATGCATATTGGATATCTTTTTAAGTTTTGTGATTCCAAAAGGTAACTACTGTATTTGGACAAGTGACAATTATTTCTTATATTTGGATCCGATTCCTAGCAAGGGTTGAATGGACACAGGAAAATCCATACTATGTAGCTTTTTACAGATTCCTTTTTTATTGTAAACACCTTCTTTGGTCTCAATCATCAACGAGCAACTCAGTTACATAGACATCAACAGGACTTCACCCCAATGCTGGGCTAGAGGGGTGGGTCACAACTGGGGTGGTTGTCCACCCTTCTTTCGGAGTGGGTGCTTGGGACATTTCCCCCATTGATGCGTGAGGGCAATTCTTCTCCCCTATCCTCTTTTAGATAGACAGCACAGTACCGAATACCTTGCACTAGTGGGACTACCATAGAGGGAGAGTTACATCTTCTTAAAGGATAGATAGGTTGACCCATTAACTAGGACAGTACATTTTTGGGTTCAGCCACCAACATGGAAACTAATCACTTCTGATTACAGGGCGTAGCAATGTAGCAACAGTCTGCTTCTCTGCATTCCAACATGCCTCCTTCCACTTCGCCCTCCCATCACTGCGCTTTCTGACTGCTTTACTTTTGTGGCTGCATTTCATTATCTCGTTTCTAATGAAAATTAGACATGTTTTCGGTGCAATTCCTTTTCTTCTCCTCATAAAGACAGTTGCAACACACATCACATTTGGGCCAAGAACATTGAGTATTTCCCCCAGTGAAAATGCCAGTGGAAACCCAATAGAATGTGGTGCGCAGATTAGGTGTGAAGGAAACAAGGGTTTTGTGAAAAAAATTCAGATGTGGTTAAAGCAAATTACGCTATAGTTTTGTAAATTGCTTCCTTTACTTATTTCATTCATCTTTTTCCTGTGGAAGAGGAATGGTTTTAATACTTTTGGTCTTTGTTACTTTTTTTTTTTAATAGGTGATCGAGAGGAGCATGTAGCCAGTGTAAACAGACTGAATTTGAGACCAAGCTCTGCATTGATTTGCTGTGAATATTGTGGGCACCAACCAGTGGAGCATGCTCGTAGCATGTCAATTTTGGAAGAAATAAACAGAAGGAAAGATTCAAATTGTAAACCACAAATGCATTATAAAGACAGCTTAAGTTCGTTTCAAAACATTTTGGAATGTGCGAGTTGATACATTTTTCAAGACACTAAACATCTAATCACATAACTGATCTGTATTTGCACAATGCTCCATATGTATAGAACCAATTATTTATACTCATAAGCTTCACTCAATTACTCTTGCACAGCAGACAGAATTTCCAAGTGTACTTTAAATACAAACTAAGTAGTACATTCTCAAACTTGTATAATTGGCGTCTTGAGATGGGATGAACCCATGCATGCATAATCACCAAACCCTTCCCTGCCCATCCTCCAACACGCAGAGGAAGTAAACGCATTTCAGAATTCATGGTTTCTCTAACCTGTTGCCGGGTTCTGCACTAGGGTGCAACTGTTAATGGAAGAAATAAATGCCAGAGGCGGCATTTTGTTCTGCTGGTGCTCCCCAACTCATGTTCTCTGTACCTCCCTCTGAAACCAGTACCTAAAGTTAGGCCACAACAGTAGTCAGATGTTACTAAAAGGCTTTAGGAGTATTGACACAATATGGTCAGAACTTGGAGTTAAAAGTAATGACCAATGCTACTTTCTCGTTATCGTTCCACCAGGAGGGCAGGAGCCCTCTGCATCAGCTGCTGGATGCCAGAGATCTGCAACTAGTGGCAAATGCATAATCCGCATCCACTGTACTATAGGTAAACATGCTCTTGGCTCATCCATGCCATCATCCTGCTGCCCGAGTGTCCCTTCAGATATATCTGCCCATTTGTAGCTCTCTTTGGCCACACAACTACGATTTTCATCCATTTGCCACGAGGGGGATCAAGAAAATGGTGGCCGTACTGGTTGTTTAAGCATTGCCTAGCAACGTGCACCGTTGCCGATAAACCACTCAGCTGCTCTTCCGTGACGTGTGGTTACCGGACGGTGTGAGCTGGCTTTACCACTAAGCGTCCAACAAGGGTGCTGCCTGTCTCTGCCTGTCGTTTACCAGAGGAGCTGAGGGGCCAGCCACCCTGCTCCCCATTCCCACCATTTAGAGGTAAGAATCTCAACGAAAGTGCCTGCTAAAAGTACTAGAAACTCTGCACTATCGTCTTGCAACATCTCTGCCTGCCTCACATTATCAGCTTGCTTGGTGAACGACTAATAACTTGCACCATATGCTACCGCCCGGCATGCCAGGTGTTGCCCCTGCACAGACCTTACCGCTTTTAGGCAAAGGCCCAGTGGACCTGTACATTCATAGCATTGAGCCTGCTAATCGACAACCAACCACAACCGAACTTCCTGCACGCACGTCATACTGTATTACAGTGTTTTACCTGTATTTTTGCCTGGGGCCCACTAGTTCTCGCCACAGCCGCTTGCCTCTTACATAAGTATTGTGTTACTCAGCCTAATTAGGACTGCATCCATGCATAAGCCTTAGAATTAACACCTACGGCCTTATATCAGTCTCCAATGCATCACTACCATAAGTCCATAACTACCTGCCACACTAACAATAGTCATAGTAGGTCTTTTTACTTCAATACTTGAAGTTACCGCTGAAACGCCACCATGCATTATTATGTTGTTCACGCTGCGTCGTATATTCCTGATCGCATGCACCTTGATTGACACTCAGCGCATTTGAGAAGCATCGTTATTACGTCATTGCTTTAACTGTGAGATGCCCCATACTGAACTTCAATGCTTAACCTTTCTAGGATGTGTACTGCTTGTATATTTGCTCAACTTCACACTAGACGTTCTGCAATCGAAGAATCGCAAAAGCTCACATCAAGCGCCATACTGCCTGATACTATTTCGCTGTACTAGAATCTAGGCTTTTCTCTCAAGTTGTCCTGACCACACCTAGCGCTACATCGCTTTAGTCCTGCTCTTGCTCCTTGCCTCAGATACTGGACCCTATCTAAACTTATGTAGACACGCATTAAACCATGTATTAGTTGTCCACGACTAATATGTACACCTTGCTACTATCACTGATACTTCTGGTAGGCTTATTCATTGTGTCTAACCAGTACCCTACAACTTTACATGGTGTTACACCTGCGTACTACCAGTGTCTAACCATGAATCGCTGTTCACAGGAAATTAAGGCCACACCTTTCCTACCCTCGCTCAATTACAGCTACCTGGACTCATCTTTAAGATTAACTAATTTCTTACATAAGTTAAGCTTAAACGCTAAGACTCCTAACACAGGTCCTCTGAGTGGTGCAAACTCTCCCCTGCCTCTACCTAACCTGCATACAAATGGATATCCAGCCTATGTCCTCAAGTTACCCTTGCCCCACTAAAGACAGAAATATCAGAATCCACGCTAGACTCCAGACCAAATACGAGCCCCTGCTTAACACCCCTCCTGTAAATTCACTACCAACCCTAAGAACTGCAATGTACCTAGTAAAGTCCTAACTAAAACCACGAGTAACTATAACAAGAAATCAAAACAGGATAAATTAAGTGGCATTCCTACAAAAATCTCCATACAGACCATTAAGGGTGCACCAATTAATGCCAGATCAATGGTAACACATGCGACTGACATTGCTGATCTAATCACAGCCGAAAACCTAGACTTCCTGGATATAACAGAATCCTGCCGCAGGACCCTCACTCCTACTCGCTGTACCCGACAAGTACTAAATCATAAGAGTTGACAGGGCAGATTCCAGAGGTAGCGGCAGTTCCATCATAACAAAGTCTAAAGAATAGCTAATGCGCCAAGATTATCATCCTGTGAACTATTCACAGCTAAAATACCAATTGCAAGCTCCTGTACCATAACGGTCCATCTATTATTCAGGCCTCCAGGGCCTATTGGCACCTTCGAGGAAGACATGATGATACTACTTTCGGATAATACTAAAACTTCCTTGCAAATATTAGTACTAGGTGACTTCAATCTAAGACTCAACGACCCTAATGATCACCAAGGCTAGCAGTTGCCAACACCCTTACAGAACAAGGCTTTAACCAAAAAGTCACCCAACCCACCCAAAACAAAGGAAGTACCCTTGATTGGGTAGCTGACCTTAACTGTGATACCAAAATCACAGCTATTACACACCAATCATGGACAGATAATTATTTGTTGTTTACTCTCTCAGAGAATACTCTGAACACTAAACATCAACCTGATAGCGCCTCCATGTCCTACGAGGAACAAACGGAACATCACGGTGGATGCTATCCTGCCACATGTGATCCCTACTCTGAATTCCTTAGAGCACATCACCGACCCCAACAAGTTAGTAGAGATCTATAATTCTAGTATGACCAGGGCACTAGACATCATCGCGCCCCTCAAAATGCACAAAGGCAAACCAAGAGCTTGCCTGAATCCTTGGTTCACTCTGCAATTAAAAATCCAACATGCTGAAAAAAAAAAATTGGAAACTTTGCAGAAGGAAGGTGTTTCCATAGAGAATAAAACTAATCTGATGAATTTATCTGCAAATACGAGGAAGAAATACTTCACACTAAATGCGAGTCGTACAACAGTAGACTCAACCAAGCTAGCTCCAGCACCAAAGAGCTCTTTGTTATCCTTCGAGAGATGGAGACGCCCATTACCCTTATGGATCCTTGGTAACGGACAAACTCTGGTGTAGGAACATTCAGAATGCTCTCACCAAAAAAATAGCCACACTGCTAGTAACATTGCTGAAAAACGTCTAAACCTACAAAACTCAGGTACTCCTAAAGCCTTCCACTAAACCATCCCAATACTTTAAAAATTCTCCAAAGTCTCCGTCACGGAGGTGCGAAAAAATCATTGCTTCCCTTAAACCATCAAGGTGCCAAGGAGATAACTGCCCAGCTCAAATAATTAAAGATGCCGCAAGAGACTTGGCGCCATTCATATCCAAACTAATCGATGCTTCATTGACCTCAGGTATTGTACCCAGTAACCTAAATGAGTCTTGGGTTCTACCCCTCCTCAAAAAACAATCATTGGACCCTACCATTTCCACACATTACAGGCCAATCACTACAGTCCCCTTTTTACTGAAGATACTGGACAGGGTAGCTTAGTTTCAGATCCAGGAATACTTAGACACCAACCACCTCCTAGGGACTCAGCAATCTGGATTTAGACCTCACCATGGGACTGAAACGACGTTCACTGATTTAAAAGCCCAGATTGATGAACTCAAAGATAATGGGAAAAATCGCATTGCTTTTAATGTTGGACCTATCTGCGGCATTCGATCTGATTGACCACAGAGTTCTATGCAATCACCTTGCTTCAGCAGCCCACTTTTCTCAGAACGCTATTACATGGATCCAATCATTTCTAAATAACAGGACAATGAGAGTCTTCTCTCCATGAGCAGCAGCTGACCCCATTTCCATAACATGGGGAGTCCCCCAAGGAGCCTGCGTATCACCGACCATGTACAACATTTTTTTCACGAAGCCCCTATTCGATGATCTGAACCATCTGGGTGTCACCTACACTAACTATGCAGATGACACCCAGATCCTCCTACCTTTAACGGGTATATATGACACTGATGTACTACTAGTGAATAAAATGTATCTAATCATTCAGACATGGATGGCCACTCATGGCCTCTGCCTGATTGACGATAAAACAGAGCTTGTGATCTTAGGATCCCCAGCTAACCTGAATAAACTCAATACAGATTATGCCTCCTTCAATATTGATGGGAACAATATCCTAGTGGCTAAAGAGGTAAAAACATTAGGGTTTTTTATCTAGGCTCCACACTGAATTTACATAAACAAGTTAACACCACGGCTTCGGCCACAGCCTATACTGGTTAACTGATCAGGGCTTGCAAACCTCTGCTCTCCAAGGAGAGCTGCCTCACCTTTGCCAGAGCCGTAATCTTGTCCAAACTGGATTATTGTAACTGGTTCTACTTAAGGGTAAGCAAGTACATTTGCAATAAATTACAAATCCTGCAAAATAATGCACTTAGGACTGCTTTGAGAATCTCAAGGAGAGAACACATCTCGGAAACAAGACGACAGCATACATGTCTATCTATCAAGGATAAGATCAAACTCAAAACAATGTGTCTCACGCATAAATCCTTGAACCATGCTCCCCCACTATACTTAACAGAAAATTCAACATCAGATCTTCAGTACGGGTCACCAAGTCAACAAATACCCCCGGCCTGGTAGTTCCCATGTACAAACAAAAAAAGTCAGGAGGAAACAGTTTCCCAGTTATGGCAGTTATGGCAGTTATGGCAACCCAGCTGAAGACGACCCAGTCATTCTCGAACTTCAGAAGTAAATATATCATATGGCTAACCGAGAAGTACTAACGTCAAGAATAGGACTCCATTACCGTCTAGGATTTTCTACTGTCCATTACTTATCCCTGCACTGCTAAATTTGATCCTAGGACTGTACATCGCCTGTAACCAATTGTCTTATTCACTGTCTGATTGTATCTCTCTGTAATCTTGTATTCCGTGATCTTGCCTATCTGTAACACTTGTAGTGGTCCAATGCGCCCAGATACCTCTGGGTTTGGTGCGCTATATAAATAAAAACAAACTTTGGTCTGTATCATTCCGGGGACTGTTGGAATCAAAATGCCCCCATTTTCTAAACTTTCTTTAGCCATTAACTGGCATTGAACCTCGATTGTGCATGTTTTAACACTGCATTGTTTTTCTTTTAGTGCAAGAGTGCAGAGGACAGTTCAGTCCAGGCCACCAGTCGAGACAATGGCAACAGTACAGTTAACACTACTAGAAAAGGAGCTGATTTAACTAGCCACTAGGAAAAACAATAGACAAATAATACATGGAAAGAATAACCTGAGGTATCGCTTACAGACTCTTTACAAGTGTCCAAATGGCAAATTCGTAATTAAGTGTAAATCATGCAGCCAGAAAAGGGAGAAGATGATTGAAGCTTGATCAAGTGATAAATGTTTAACTACATTTGAAAGCCCACATAAGACAAGCATAAACATCAAATCAAACACTATAGAGGAAATATTTGACTTCTCTCATAAACAAAGTGAAGATATGAAGATATGTCACCAGCACATATCTGCATGGCTGAAATTGAAAGTACTTGCCCAGCCAGATATGCACTAATTAAAATGTATGGATGTATTCAAGAGTAAAATAAGATGCCATGAATGTAGTTTTTTTTAATAGCCACGTTTCCTTTCAGAGGAAATGGAGTGTGAAATGCCAAAGAACCAATGACAATGAGATCATATTTTAAGCAAAAGGGAAAGAAATCGGGCATTAGGCCCACTCATGGGATGGAAACAGCCTTACGGGACTTGAACCTACAATGCATGGACAGTGGGTAGGTGTTGCTGCTGATGCAATTAGACCTCTCTGCTGCATTTGATTTTGTGGATCACACCCTGTTGACTGAGAGACTTCTGCTGCAGAAGTTGAGAAGACTGCAACCTGTCGAACGTGTTAAATCCTTCATTTAGAATCGCTAAGGTATGCAGTGGTGAGGCAGCAGTGCACCCAGTGAAGATCCATTTCCAAGTCCCGCAGGGGTCTTGTTTATCTCCCTCTTTGTAAAACATCTTTAGCCTGCCGCTGTTTCAACTGTTAGAGGACAAGGAGATTCAATTTATCAACTACGCTGATGATACCTAGCGTTTAATCCCTTTGTCTGGATTCTATGAAAGGGAACTTTAAGACTGCACTCATGTATGGTAAGGAATGGACAAGCTTTGAAAGAAAAAAAAAGGCTTATGATGGCTGGAACAGCTTGCAGGTTATATAAGCTTGGTCCAGAGTATCAGCATTTTGTAAAAGGTGGCTGTAATATAGCCAAACAGGTCAAACCACTAACGGTGCATTTCAATCAAATCATTAACATGAGCACAGGTCAATAATCGTGTCTCGACCTCTGCACTTCACATTAAACTGATCTCAGATACGTCCATTTCTCCCCAAAAAAGTACTGTGCTACCAGGGCCATTGTGGGCACCAAACTTCACTGTTGTCGTCTTCTCCAGTCTCCAGTATATTAGTAAGGGAGATCGCACTAGGCTACAGGTTAGACAAAACTGTGTGGTAAGAGCCATGGCGGGTCTAAGTAGGCAAGAACATATCACAAGTCCGGAAAGATCTGCACTGGCTGCCAATTGATGCCAGGATGTATCACCCACTCCCATTACCCACAAATGCCTGTTTGGCATGAGTCCTGAATATCTCTCAAGGTCTACCATATGAAGGAGGGCCTTGAGATCAAAGGACTCAATTTAGTCCTTTGGACAAGTTAGGGGTTTGTCCCTGGTTAGCATAGGAGCATTCTTTGCAGTAGCCCCAAAATTGTGGACTACTTTGCCTCCCTGGAAACCTTTAAAACAGAGGATGAAAACATTTTGAATTACTTCAGCCCAGATTTTATATTGCTCGATTTAACACTGGACTAGCTTGCTTTGTTTCTCCATATGTGTTCTCTATGTGTTATTTGTGTTTGTCTGCTCTGGTTTGGTGCTAGCCATTATGCCTACGGGCCTGGCAGCAATACATATAAAATAAACAAGCCTAGACATGTAAATCAAAACTATCCATAAATAGTTCAGCAAAAAGATTGCTCAGAAAAATGATTTACAATTACAGCACATAGCTGATGTCATTGTTCATATAGAAATTAAATACAGATTGGGAATACAGTGTACAGTTTAGCAGAACTCAAATGTTATGAGTGTACGGCCAATGAAGGTGATGTGGTCTGGTCCTCTATTCCATATTATAGCAATGTCTTTAAAAACAAAATATAAAAAGACACTAAAAAGAGCGTAATACAAAATGCATAGCCTCATTTACACATGCAGTCTTTGAAGTGAACGGTCTACTATGAAGACATTCCGAAAAATAGTAGTTTGATTAAACAGAGGTTGTAGGGAAAAGTACAGGAAGTACATACCAGCGCTAGTTAGGAAACACCAATTAGTACCTATGCAATACTTCTAAACTGAATCAGAGGAGAGCTTCTTGCAAATAGCAGCGACTAACAAAAATGTATGCCTAAAAAGGATACATTTCAGGGTGGTACGCACTAGACTATGCAAAAGGATCATCTAACACACGAAAAGGGGAGCAGTGTCTGCCATTTGCGAGGACCTACAGAGTTTATGAAAGAGGATGCTTGATGGGGAAAAATAAGATCTTCCATTTTTTGATTATTGACCAGAATTTAATCAAGCACAGCAATGGCAGACGGTGTAAAGGACCTCATTCCGAGTTTTTCTGTAAAAACTGCACCAATACCAGCATGCTGTTATGGCAGTTTCCGGCAGGGCACGTACCCGATTTACCTCGTACCATGAGTCCATGGGCACGCCCCCCCACCAGAAACGGCAATACTGGTATGCCGGTATGACCAGCAACAAAGATTGCGCAACCCCACTGCCCCCCACTGGAAACGGCAGTACTGTTATGCCGGTATTACCAGCAACAAAGATTGTGCCGGATTTACCAGCAGAAAACTGCAGTTAATAGTAATAAAAGCATGAAACTCTCAGTAATACCAGCACAATATGGTGACACAGGCATCACTTCAGGAACCGGAAGGCCAGCGGCAGCCATTAATAAAATCGCAATCCATCTGAATCTACCTGTTCCAGCAGCCATTCAGGCCATGATTCAACAAGGCAGAATCAGGTCACAGGACCAAAGGACCGAAGGAGTTGCTATCCACTTGCTCTCGCGCTGGATTTTGGTCTTCCTCTGACTGCTCCCAAAAAGTTAATTGGCATGCTGGACTACTGTGGAGGCCAAAGATTTCTGACGCCGAGTTAACCAATTTGGTGGACACAGTAGTCCAGCATGCCGATTAACTTTTTGGGAGCAGGAAGAGGAAGACCAACATCCAGCACGAGAGCAAGTGAAAGCAAGTGTGATGGCTGTAGGAACTGCCGAAAGCGGTGGGATGACCTCAAGGCGAAGGTCCGTAGTGCAGCCACGAGTGTAGGCAGGTGGACACCCATCACCTCATGCCCTGGGGGGAGCAAGTCAGCAGTATCCTCCACAAAGAGGGCATTGGAGGCCGGAGCAGGGACCCAAGGATACGGCAGAAAGAGATGTGCATGTCTCCTCCCCCTCCCCACTGCAGCATAGCATAGATAAACGGGCATATCAAATGGCCAGAAACATGCAAAACACATCAAATGAGCATTGAGATAACACACGTCCATGGATGCGGTTCAACAAAACAATGCTTGTGCACCCATCTGAGCAATTGCACCCGCATGAACTAGTCAACTCTGGCACTTCATGGCATAAGTGAATTGCAAGACCCCCTCCCCAATATGTCTGCTAAATCACTAACAACCTTTTTAACTCCTCCAACAGGTACACTGTCCACGGACAGGAAAGAGGCTAGTCCCTCAAACAGCCACTGCAACAGCCCCAGACGCTTGCACAGGCCAGACCACTCACAAGCATGCAGTGCTGCAGGTCCAGATCAACCACCACCTCTAACACCTGCAGCAGCCCAGCCACCTCCTCCAACAGCCACTGTTATTGCGATCCTGATGAGCCCTGGAGGGGGACACCACACCCATGCCTGTGTACAGTGGAAGCACACACACAAAAGCACACCATCATCCCCAATCACAGGCCCAACAGCCCATGGCATAATTGTAACCACAATGCCCTTACCAGTAACAGCCTCAGATGAGAACAGTGATGCAGATCCACTGGCTGAACATTGCAGTTTTGAAGTTCAGATGCATTGGAACCTCACAGAAATATAGCTTCAAGGTTGGCACCTGTGTTTTATGTGTATTTTTTCTCACTGTTTTATTCTCTGTTTTCTCCTCCTCTCCCTTCTCCCTCCCAGCCCTCCCTTACTTTTTTCTATGCACGTTATCAGAATTGTCCCTGGACCTAGTATGATAGCAACAAATGTCTCCTCCCCCTCCCTTTACGTGTTCCCTCCCCCCAGTACTATTTGAAATGTCATCGGCCTAGTACGATAGTCGCTTGTTTTGTTCCTCTCCCTCCTTTCTCCTCCCCCTCCCTCACCTCTTGTTAATCTCTGACTCTACCAGAAATGTCATCAAGCCAAGTACGATATTGGCCTGTCCGTTTCCCATTTCCTTCCCATCTGTGTTTGTCAGGCTGAGTACGAAAGTTAATTTCACATTCTTGTTAATGGCCTGTAAGAATGTAATTGTATTTTCCCTTGTTCCCTCCCTTGCTGGGCAGCGTTTTGAAACACATTGTGTATAGGCGCTATATGAATAAACAATCATATCATAATTCAGCAGGGCCCATATGCCTTCCACCGAAGGGAAAGGAGGATGAGGAGGCAACACCTGGCTCCAGCCCTGGCCCCAAGTCCACCTCCACTGGCAGAGTCCAACTCATGGGCAAGTCTGGACAACATTGAGAGACAGCAGGTGGCCATACACGCACTTGCCAAAAGATTACAGAAAAGCGGGTGATGCAGGTGACACTTGGCCAAAGGGTAAAATCTACGTTGAGTGGTGATCTGCACACAATATAGAGGAATTACTTACGTTATTGAAGGATTGTGGTGCTGGGGAGACAAATACGGCTCTGGCACAAATGGGTAGGATCAAGGATTGCCAACTTTAATTACCTGGTTGAAATGTTAGAAGAAAGTTCAATCTGTTCCGTTTTATAGACACTGATATTCTTCAAGATTCAAAATATGCCTGATAAAAATAGTCAAAGGGTGACTGTCAGTAGATGGCTAAAGTGCACATCTCTATGCGCGTGCAGCAAACATAAAAAAATCTAGAATGAAAAACCCAGATAATTACCTGGTCTCCTAGTCACCATGGACATTAGGACCCTATATACCAGTATCCCACAGGGAGCCATCCAATGTATACAGGAATCACTTTTGCAGGTTGCCTAATCTTTCAAAGCTCCAGTGGAATTAAATCTAGAACTCCTGTCACTTGCCCTTCATAGAAACCTCTTCAAATACCAAGACCAATTTTATCAACAAATCTGCAGCACAGCGATGGGAGCAGCCTTTGCCCCCAGCTATTATATTCATGGCGGCCCTTGAAGATAACTTATACTGACTGACACCAATCCATTCAGGCAAAACATTGATTTGTGGTGCCGCTATATCAATATGAATGAGTTCCTCAACTGGCTGAACCAACAGCATCCCAATGTTGACTTTTTTCTTGAATTTACAAACTATCAGAACAAACTCATCTTTTCTCTCTCTATAAAAAACCCACTGACAGGAATACCCTGCTGCATTTCATGAGCTTTCACCCACGCTGTCAGAAAGAGACTTTACCATACAGCCAATTTCTCAGACTTTGTCGGAATTGCACTTTATTGACCGATTACAACCTCAACACTGAACAGTTAGCAGCCAGGCTTTGTGCAAAGGCTTACCCCAAAATAACTGGATACCCACTCCCTCAACAGAGCCAGATTTACCCCACGAAAGACTCTGTTCCAAACCGACATCAAACCAAACAAGGTAAGTTGGTCTGTGTGCTTACCTACAGCCCGTACATATTCTCAGTAATAAAAAACAACTAGTGCATGCAACACCCAAAGGTAACAGGTCCACATCCACGAGTTGGGACCTGAGACCACTTAAAGGACACTTTCCACGTGGTTCATGGTCCATTTGCAAATTTTGTAAAAAAGACCAAATCATTTGAGATAACAGGCAAACCATGGAAACTCCGTCGGCACACCAATTGCAAGACACCATGGGCTATATATTGCATTGAATGCCCAATGAGGCCTGAGGTATGTTGGCAAAACACCACAAGTACATACCAGAATTACTTAACGCTGCTCTCTCATCAGATGCTTAAATGCTACAGCCCCCCATGGTATAACACTTTATGGAATTCGGCCACTCAGCCGATGACCTCACATGGTGGGTCTTTGATACTGTGAAAAATGCTTCAAATCCATACAGCCTACTAGCTAATAAAGACGCCAGATGGATGTTCAGGCTTAACAGCATAGAACATGGCCTCAACGATGCAATGCCTGTGCGGTAATGCATTTTCAACTACCACCACTCGGCCACCCAGACCACTGTTCCTTTGCTCTTTCATTTGACTCCCCTACAGCCAGATGTATATTATGCCGCAGCCCCCATACCTCACTTGGCCAGCTCTTGTGACCTCACCCCATTTGTGGCATTCAGCCAATCATGGCCACGTGTTCCTATGCTCCCCCCTTCGGCGCTCCTGCTAATGCAGTGCTCCATCTACTCATTTGTTCACTGATTCAATTCCTATGCGGCAACCAGTTAATGCTGGCCTCTTTATATTGCTCCTGCTAACGCAGTCCCCTTTCACTTATTTGTTTCTCCCGGCCGTAATGGGGCAGTCCTTTTACTATGTTTATGCTCCTTTAATGGCCGCGATGCAGGCGTTTCGTTAGGAATTCTCACCAGGCTGTGATGTGCTTGTCCACCCATTTGGCCTTCTTGTTAGTGCCACCGCAGACCTCTTGGCCCTCATTCATGCCCCTAATCTTGCAACACACTATATGCCGAAGGTGTTGGCAAACAAACAGATTATTAGTTGTACTCATGCCTGCATGCAATCTTTTTCTTTCTCTCTAGTCACTACATATTGGGACTCCTCATGTACCGGATCATGAAAGATGCTTGACCAACCCTAGCGTGCCGTGCACCTGCCTGCATCTACTCGAGTCATTATGGGCAAACAGGCATTACCCTCGGCAGAGACCAGAGATAGGTCCCAGTACTTAGCTCCTTTAAACCATGCCTTCCTGATGGCCTTCACTCTCACTTTTTCTTTTACCCCTCACTGCTGCATGCCCTGGCACTGTTAGAGTGCATGTTTTAAACCATCCGTGTTAACCCTGGTTTTTCTTTCTTGGCCATCCAGACTGAGAATAGTCATACTCTGGCCCCTCCAGTTGGACAGTAACTGGACAGTAACTGATTTTGCCTTTCGGAAGTGGTAAGCATTCATCCCTGCCTTACTACCCTTCCCGCCAACGATTAGTGGTTTGCAGGATGCTTAGGTCTGCAAAACATTTTTACCCTTGCCTTCTTCTGCCTTCCTTGCCTTCCTCTGGCTAACCTCTTCAGGGGGCCTTGTAGTGTCCGTCACTCACTTGTCCTGATGCATGGGCACAGACTGGTTTGGGTGGCACCACGTGTTTCTCCTCGCCCACTTGTGATTACGTTTCCCTTTTCTTTTTATGTGTCCTACAACACTTCGGTCAATACTTATTTTCTCTTGACCTTCATTTGACTGAGATTTCGCTTTGTCGATGGTCTACAGGGTCCAATGTTGGCGTTTGGTCCTGAAGAAGGCGGTCTGAATCCTTCAACTCCGCCGAAACGGCATCATGATATACACGCCTTGGGCGTGTCTTACGTTTGTCATTTCTATGTTTTTTGGCATAGAGCCTAGCCACCTTTAATTCTACTTTTCACGTCCAAATATGCTGCCTTCTCATTGATTCATTCCTACTATGACCTACTTTAAATGTAGGTAGATTGCTATGTAATTAAATTGACTGATGTCTCCTGTGCCATACTTGAGATGTAGGTAGACTGCCACGCAACTTATTCTGGTAGATAAACATACAGATATATGCTTGTATTTATTCACCTTTGTCTTTTTGTACTAAATCTATGTTAGCAATCGCTTAATTCTTTATTGTTTTGTCTGTTTTCTTGATTGTTTATTTGAATTTATGAACTAAATCATGTAATTTTTTTATTCGATTGTATTAATTACAAATCTTACTTTGTTTTCTTGAACACTCTAAACGATGTGATTTATTATTAACATTTTGAATGACCAGGATGCTAAGTCACTGGTGATTTATTCAGTTAAACAGGTGTATCCACCTCATCTTCGGCAGAGTCACTGAACCAGGTTATACAGTTGACTGCAATATATCTGTGCCCAGATCTGAGCCCTCCACCTGAGCAACACCCACTGAGGGCTCACTTGAGAGCATCTCCAAGGTTCTGTTAACTGCTCTACCTCACCACCATAGATCGGGATCAGCACCCCACTTCCCCCCAGCCAAGCCTTCAAGGGGGCGGCCGCCCAATCCCTGCATGCCCTTCAAGACCCCCAAGGAGGAACGCAAGAACAGCACCTGCTGCGCCCCCCAAAATAAAGGCACATGCCGCGGCCCCTAAAATAAAGATACATTCTCCGGGTGACCGGTTCATGTGTGAAGGGGGCTCTTTGCAGATGCAGTACCTGCAGAAAAATGAAAGAATGCGCAAGAACCTCAAAAGCACAAATTAAATAAAAACTTTGATACATGTAATGCTCTCCCTGTCGAGGCATTACCGGGTGAGTATTTTCAAGTCACTGAGGGTCCATGGTGTTGCCCTCACACAGGGTATTGGTGCACACCTTGCAAGGAGGCTTCTCCTCCTTGAGCACTCTGTTGTTCTTGCAGTGCTATTTTGGCCTCGAGAAGCTGTATATTGATGCCGACTGCAATCAGTGCCAGCACGGAGGTGTTGAGAAGTGTGTCTGTTGTAGGTGTGGCCTTTTTCAGCTCCTCCATGCTGCATTGGGTGCACATTTGGGCTCGTTTTCCACACCTACTGGCATTTACCACATGCTTTCAGGTGAATGTTTGGCTGACTAGAGTTTGCCTGTATTACCAGCATATTTTTGTCAGTAATTCAGGATGTGCCGTTTTTTCCATTGTGCCGTTGATACCAGCACAGGTTTCGGTGTCGTCCGGTATTTACAGCGCCGGATTTGACGGCACCTGGAATTATGGATACTATGTTATCTGTGCATCCGGCAACTGGTCAGGCTCACCCGTAGTTGGCCGGCCTGGTAATCATGCCGGTATACATTACTGGCACTTTTACTGTGTACCGGCCAACTTTTAATGAGGCCCACTGAAGCAGGCAGAACAAAATCGGGGGACCGAGAACAGCTAGATTTTTAGCCCAAAATAAACAAGCCTAGATATGCAAATCAAAACCATCAATAATTGACAAAATGGTATTGCTCCGAAAATTTGACGACATTTACAGCACAACCTGTTGTCATGGCTTTTACAGAAATTAAATAAAAATTGGGAATACAGTAATGAGGGTATGGCCAATGAAGGTGATGTGGTCTGGTCCCCTTACTCCACATTATAGCAATGTAACAAAATATAAAAAGACACTAAAGATCGTAATAAAAGGCAGCGGCATAACCTTATTCAGACATACAGTCATTGGAGGGAACTGTCGAATGTGAAGTGATTCAGAAAGAGTAGTTTGATCAAACAGAGATAGTAGAGAAAAGTAAAGATGGCATATACCAATGCAAGTTAGGAAACCCCAACAAGTAATACTTTGAAACTGAATCAGATGAGAGCTACTTGCAAACAGCAGTGAAAAATAAAAAGTTATGCCTAAAAGGATATGTTTTCAAGGCAGTATGCATTACGCTATGCGAAAAGATTAATCGAACACACAAAAAGGGGAGAAGTGTCTGCCATTTGTGAGGACCTACATAGACCTTATGAAAGAGGATGCTTAAAGGGGAAAAATATTTCAATTTTTGGATGACTATTGCCCAGTGTAAGCAAGGACAGCCATGGCAGACAGTGTATCGGCTTCACACAAGTACTTTTTGAAGCCGTCAGAACAAAATCTAGATTTTTAACCCAAAATGTATGTGGTCCCAGCGATCCTGCACAAAAACATTGCAGTGCAAATCCTAATTGGCCTTTCACAGCCAATACCCCATCGTAGAAGATGTGTAGCCATCTTGCTGAAGCATGCTCAGCCATCACAAAAGTCTAGAACATCCAAAAGGGATGTGGTTCCATCAGCAGAAGATAACTTTTCATGTCATGCATAATTCAGTGGGATTCAAAAACAGATTAACTACGGGATTGGCGAGGGAATGATGTAGATGGCCGCGTTTGTGATCCGGCTTCAGGAATGTTTCAGGAAACGACAGTACGGACAAGAGACTCGTAAATATTTCATGCGTGCAATTATGATACACCCACTGCATCATCAGCTTCCCCCTCTAATTTGCATGCTACAAGTGACTTGCAATACGTTAACAAACTGTTTAGTAGAACAGTGGCTTCAAATGCAAAGCCTTGAGAACAAGCATCCTCTCTTTCCTTGGTCCTCCAATTAAGCATGCTTCTGATGGCGACACTAGGAGGAAACCTCAACTTGCGCATGCATTATCTCCAAAATAGAACCCATACACAATTGCCCATGACAATTTCACATAGTGGTGAAATGATGTACTATAATTGGGAAAACAGATCACATAATTTGTCTCAGCAAGATTTCATCCATAATGGAAAAATAAAATAGTGAATAACTTCTAGGATTCTCGACCTCGGAGGGAACATGTGTGACATGAACCACTTGCAGCTACAGATGGATAACAGACACCAGTGTGCACGGCTTACAACATGCGGGCATTGACAGAACCGATCGAATGAACTGGCAAAGCAATTTCCCAAAGTAGCAGAAGGCCTCCGAAGATAAAATGGTATCAAAGCCACAGGGAAAGGTCATGGGTACAATTCACTACCTGAAAATTATGAAATGCATTGAAATATTCTACTCTTTGACAGCAACACTAAAACAAGGTTTTAAAAGACTGGTTACACATGCTTCACATGTAGCACATTTCTTGAGAATCTGGAGATCATGGGTCAGTAAAACTAAAGGTCTCCTGCTTCAAAACACATTCCAACCAGAGAAACCCCATGAGGATGCTCTTTGTCATCATCATTGTGCAATAGTCATAAAGGCGGGGAGAGACTTCGAACCAGATCTGATGCATGTGAAGAGTACTTCTCTGCCAAGGGATCATGTGGAAGTGCACTGCAAAATGCAGTTGTTGCTAAACTGAGGGGAAGCAGCTGTGAATAACTTGAAAAAAGAAATTCTCTAGGACAGACCCTATATAACTTCCAAATGCCCCATTCCTTGATCTACCTTTTTGGATCAACATGCAGCCATAAACTCTTTCCTGCATGTTCCTGTTTTCATCGCCCGACCACAGCTGGACCTTCGAATATTCATTATTTAGCTGAAGTTCATTGCTTATGTGCGTTTCATTTACACATCTGTAGGCATAGGGTGCATTGCTGCTTTCTGAGTTTCCGGAAATGCCTCTGTAACCCTGGTGGAGTAACAATATACCCTATGCCTCATTTTTCAGTTGCAGTCTGTCTTTTTCTAATATTGACTCACGTTGTATCTCTCAAGTTAGTATGGTTTGCTTTATACTGCTCTTCATGATAACAGAAAACACATTATTGGCACCATGGAACAGTCTTAATTGGGATTCCAAATAAGACTTAGCAGTGCAAGTGTTGTTTCTCCCTCTGATTAAAGTTGAGCGAAGAATACATTCTTTAAGGGGTACAAAAGTATTCCCTATGCCCAGCGATGGTAATTTTTGGGGAGGGTTCAAGAAATATTTTAATTCAAAAGTGGTTTGTCATTTGTACCCACTCTTTAGCTCTGAAGATATTATGAGAGCTATTCTCTGTGTCTGTCCTGCTGCATCATGATCTGAATATACAACCTTGGGTGTTTTGTTGGGAGTATTTTCACTGCCCAATTGATTGTGGTAGGGGTAGTTGCGTCTAGGTGGCTGGCACACAGCTTACCTTTAGCGCTGGCTGCATGTATTGAATAATCATGACCATTGAAGGCAAGCGTCCCCAGCCAGCACGATCCTCCCCGCAATGAGAGACAATGACGGACACTCCCAGTTTGGGAATAAAGCCAAGACAGAGTGCGGGTGAGCTTAAATGGGAGTTTATCAATCAGAATAGGGCATGCAAAGAACTCTGCAAACTCCGAGAGCGCTCTGTCTGACAATCGCAAAGACAGGCGTATATATTTACAAAAAACGTCATAAGAACCTACACACAGGGGGGGCACAAGTTCAATGGGATTGGGTGGCGACGACTAACTATAGGTGCTGCTGCGATGCGGTTGGCCGTGGCTGGAGGACGTCACTGGTCAGCCTCGTGGGTTGGGCTGGGCCTGGCAGGTTGGCAGAGTTCATCCGGGCGGTGTTGTTGTGCCATCGCGGCCAGTGTCAGAGATGAATGTCTTTTCCTGACTTATTTGCCCTACGCCATGCACACCGCAGTCATTCAGTCATTGCAATATTATCTTCTTTAGTAAATCTTCCAATAGGTTATTCTACAGGTTAATGCAACACAGGAGGAATGCACCTTGTGAGGGGTTTGTTGGTAATACGTCAGGACATGGTTACCAGTGTCCTGTTGACCGGGGCCATAGGTCGAGGGGCTAAGCTTCAGGGCCTGGGACGGGCGGTACAGGTCTTCTCTGGCTTGTTAGAAGTTGTTATGGATGTGTCGCTGTGTGTTGTCAAAGTATTGGGTGTCCTGATTGCACATGGCCATAAGTCTAAGATGATCCGGTGGGTTGCAGAGTTTACGAGGGGGCGCCTTTGTAAGTGTGTGTTCAGGCAGAGGTTTACTGCTGTGCTGTAAATAATGCAGGTGGCGGGCCGTGGCCTTGGGTGCTGCAGAGGGGGCTACAAAGCTTTGAAGTGGCTCCAGTCTGGTTGGGGGAGGTGGAGCAGTGCGGCGCGGGCCTTTGCTCTCATGTTTGGCAGTCTTTGCAGGGTGGGACGGGGAATGGCCTTGCACATATTCACAAAGGTATCTCCCTCGTGTGTTGCCAACTTTAGGTAAAAACATCGCAAACATTTAAACACTCTATATTACTTATTAACATCACTTTAAAACATGCATTTCAATTTTGCTGAATGTGTCTCGATTATATTCAGTCTGGGCACCTTATTCATACACTATGTTTTAACAACTACAGTATTTAGTTATATGCATATACATTTGCAATAAGTGAGGTAGTATCAGGGTTGGTGGAGTACATAGAAAGTAACCCGCCACTGTACGTGACGGTGGTGGCACATAAGGGGCTTTAGACATACACGCGTGACGAGTGTATTCTCGCACACTCTTCACATGTGCCCTTGGTATGGTTACATTCGTTTTCTTGTGTACCCTAGCAGCATTAGTTCAGTTATGACGCGGGACCGCGGGGTGTATGGCTTTCAATGATACATATGACGAATGATCCCCCGGAATGCTTTTATCATTTGCACACCCCTGCAGGGGTGTGGGTCCGTCACAGCTGGTGTCATGTACGATAATTACACAATTTTACAGGTTTCTTTAGTAAAAGTGGTTGTATGGAGAAGGTACATGTGTTAAAAGTGGTTCTTGTCATTTATATTTGGGTACCTTTCTGCTTTCATCAGATGACCATTCTACAGATCTTCCCATCACCCAGGCCCTGCTGACCGGGTCATTCTGGGAGTAGTGATACACTGCGGAAGGTGAACTGTTACAATGTTAGTGTATTACGCTAGATCATGTCCGTCTTGTTCGTGGGAACGGGCCCGCAGCGGATCTCCATGGTGCTGCGGAGACAGGGAGAACTGAAACTTCCCGAAGGTGGGGGCTGCGCTACAGCGCGCTGAGCTCACACCATCTTTAGTAGACAAAAATGGTTTCTGAGGCCTAACTTAATTTAATGCGTGCGGGCAATGTGTTCAGCGGGTGAGCCATCCACCACCTGGGCCCGGGTGGTAAGGAGGGGACGCCCGATGAGCCATGGCCCTCACCTGGGGTGGAGATGTAGGCCAGGGGGGGGTCTTTTGGACCACTCCTCCCCTACACCATTCTGCCCAGTGTGTAGAGTGCTCTTCCTAACTGTATTGTGCATGCGCTGCACAATGCCATTAACTAAAGCCATATTTTTCATATACCTTGAATTGGTGTCTATCCTCTATGAGCAGGATGGTTCCTCCACAGCATGGAGGGGCCTGACCCTGTGCCCAGCCACAAGGTGACAGACCAACAGAGAGGCCACACCACCAACCATTGGCACCAAGGAGACTGCCATCCTTCTGCAACCTGGAGGCGGCATCAGCAGTAGGCAGTGGTAACACCAGGGCATGATTTGGCTATATTTACTTATTTCATTTATAAATGTGCCCAAACAACCCCAGGGAGTCGAGGCGCTGTTACAGTTACAAGTCATTTGCATTCAGTACAATTGTGGAACTTTTTGAGTAAGTACAGGTAATGTAAGGAGAGAACAGGAGAGACAGAAAGCATGAGTCAATTTAAACAGCTGTCTTTTTAGTGCTTTCCGGAATACCCAGTATGATTTTTCGGCTCTTAATGTAGGGGGAGGGGGAATTCCAGACAAGGTGGTGAAAATGATGCGTTGTCGGACAGGCAGCCAGTGCGTCTCTCTCCTGGCTGCCGAGGTGTTCTTTTTTATTAATGTTAAGCGCTGCTCAAAGGGCACTATTCTGTATTACTTGAAGTATCTGGAGGAGCTGCCTGTGAAGAGGACATTGCAGTAGTCGAGCCTCAATCCGATGACTGCTCTGGCAATTGTTAAGTAACTGTTTTAGGAAAGGAAGTGTCTCATACTTTGGAGGTGTAGGCTGCTCAGGAGGCAATAGCATTCACTTGGTGGTAAGTCAAGGGTATCGTCGAGATAAACCCCTAGGGATTTTACAGACGCAGGGACTAGGATGTTGGCAATATGGAAGGCATAATATTGTTCAGCACTGCAGGTGGTCCGACAAGCAAGATTTCAGTTTTGTCCCCCCTTTAGACATGGGCGGTTTTCTGCCATCCATGACTGAACCAGAGATTAAGTGTTTTTAAGGGTGTTGGAATTGTCTGTAGTTGCCTGTGACAGGGAGTAAGATTGGCCTCTTGTCGGTGTAGTTAGTATAGGCCATGCCAATAGAATCCAGGATGTTAAACAGGGGCTTAGTGAAAATATTGTATAGGGGTCAGCGATATGCACACACATTGAGGAACTCCACACGGGATAGGGGATGGTGAGGCATTGGCGTTCTCTGCAAATACCCGCACAACTATTCCTTCAAGAAAGGAAGCGCTCTATGTGGTAGCCACTGGGGAGAAATTGGCAGAGGTAGTGAGGTGGTGGCATACGATTTTGTGATCATCCAGGTCAAATGCAGCAGACAGATCCAGGAGGAGTGCAGGCTTTCCCTTCTCTCTGATTTCATCCAACTGTTTTTTTTAGGTCCAACAAGGCAGACTCTGTCATGGCCTGGGCGGAAACCAGATTGCTGCATACCCAGGACGTGGTTGGCTTCAAGGAAGTGTTGCACTTGCAGGTAGGTTACCCGATCTAGGATATTTAGCAGGAAGCCGTCAGTTGTGATGGGCCTGTGGTTGGTAGGAATGGAAGGGTCTAAGTAAGGTTTTTTTTTTTTTTTTTAAGGAGGGTGCGGGGGGTCCCCAAGCTTCCTTCAGGCTGACAGGCACTGCACTTGTCGAGAAGGAGTTTATGAATGTAGTGATGATCAGCGCTAGGATTTCTGCACAGTTTTTGATAATGGAGGCGGGACATATATCCTTTGCATCTCAATGGTTTTAGACTTCTGACGATTGCTAAGACTTCAAACTCTGAGCTGTCGTTGAAGCGAATCTGGGGGAATCACAGGGTAAGGGCAGGTGGGGAGGAGGTTGTGGCAGAGGGCAGTACATGGCAGTTGGCTTGGTTGCTTAGAATTTTTTTTTTTTTTAATGGTGTTGATTTTAGTGATTGGCAATTGGAACATCAAATAGAGGACAAGAAAAACATAAGATATATTGGTTTACAGAGAATCACACTTGGTAAGAGAGGAGGCAACAGAGCTGAGCCTCAGACAAGCAGAGGCAAAGCTAATATGTAGATTTCAAACTTTTGAGAAAGGTCTAAACACGGACAATGAGATGGCCTCATGTTTGTGAACACACATGAAAGAAATCATTGTCTATTAGTAATGCTTGGCTTATTAAATAGGCACTTTTGCAACTCAATTTATACTGTTTAGAAACTTTAGCACAAGTACTAACTATTTGAATCAAAAAGATTCTGGAACATATTTACATATTTGATAAATGTAGAACTAAAGAGAACGAGGTATGTTAGATGAGAATGCACATTTTAATCCACATTTGCAAAAAGTAAGTTTGTCCCGAGCGCTATGTTGGATAAAGAACATAGGGTCCCATTATGAATGCGGTTCGCCGTCCCAAAATGTGGCCACCGGCAAAAACTAAGAAAGGGAAGAGGGTTGCCTGTGGTAACCATGTCAACGGCCGCTAACAGTAAGGTGTCTGCGCCAGCTGCTCGGATCAGATCTGAGAGCCGACGCAAAGGAACACGAGTTACTGAAGACTGCGGTGACAAAGCGCAGGTAAGATCGCTTGAACAAAGATTATTTAAAAAGGAATCTAATAAGATATAATTAGTGTGTTTCAATGGAGGCTATTAATATTTGGTGTTCATTTAGCCTATGGAACCGAGGTAGTTGCGTTGGACTAAGCGCAATGAAGTAACCAGCATACAGTAAACATGTGGGCTAGTGTACATGTAAGGGATGAGTCATAAATGTGAATTTCACAGAACGAAAATGAACCGCTTAGCACAAGCAATATGAAGGCAACGCGCCTAGTATTGTAAAATGTGTTTGGGGAAAAAAATGTGTTTGACTGTTTGCATAGCGCTAAACTTTTAGCCTATTCTGTGACAACTGAAATGATCCTATTCTGTGACAACTTGAGCAGCCTACTTTGTGATAACTTGATTTAGCCCACTCCATGAATATGAGCAAACCAGAGGAACCAGTCACTCTTACTCTTACTCGGCCTTTACTCGATGATGGCCACTATTACTATCTCAACATGCCCACCTCAGGACAGAAACAATAGACTCAGATCAAGACTGCCCTGTCTCTATGAGCCTAAAACAAACAGCAAACCTACCCAAAATAGCTTTCCTAAACAGAACGCCACCCAAGCCTGTGAACTCTCGGCCAGGCCAGGACAGGAGGACAGGCATAACAACCCCAACTCTGCACATGCCTCTACTCCGAAAACTCCCACGAGAATCAACACACCCATAATTAAACATTCCCCCACCCTCAAACCTAATGGCACCACAACCTTAACTGGATTGCGTATTAATGCTAGATCACTCGTGGCACATGCCACTGAAATCACAGACATTCTAACCAATGGGGACCTGGACTTGCTTGCAATAACCGAGTCCTGGCTTCATGAGGCAGCAGGACCCGCCCTTATGCTAGCCATACCAGATAGCTACCATATACTTAGAGCTGACAGACCCAATGCCATAGGCGGCGGCCTAGCTATCATATCTAAAACCAACCTTTCCACTAGACTTGCCACCCCACCATCATTCCAATCATGCGAGATACTCACAGCCAAACTTCCTTTATCCAGTAACCATACTTTAACTATCCATCTGGTACACAGACCTCTGCGTCCACTGGGAACCTTCGAGGAGGACTAAACTAGCCTTCTAGCCAACAATACAAAAGACTCCTCACAGATCTTATTGATGGGGGACAGTCATCTGGGCTTTAATGACCTTGATAATAAACATGCCCAATTAGTAGCAGCCATACTGACGGATCATGGACTTACACAAAAAGTCCTTACCCCCACCCATATCAAAGGAAGGACTCTTGATGGGGTGGCCGATCTGAATGGCAACATTGCCCCACAGTCTTGGACTGACCACCATCTAATCACCTTCTCCTCCACACTAGATCTCCCCAGCCCTAAAACTATTGCTATGGCACCACCACTCCCAACCAGAAATAAAAAGGATATCATAGCGGAAAAACTACTCCCGCATCTCCTTCCCTCCATCAATGACCTCGCCAGCAATACAGACCCTAACATACTAGTGGAGGTCTTCAACAATTCCATGACTAAGCCATTGGACATTATTGCACCTGTCAAACTACGCCCCAACTCAAAGAATTAAAACTCCAAAAAAGAAAGCTTCAATCCACTTGGCGTCACTCTCCCACTGATGAGAACAAAGCCAAGCTAACTGACCATTCCAGACTCTACAAAAAATAAATAATTAGCACAAAAAAGAATACATTCAATGATAGAATTTCAAGGGCTAAATCTAACACCAAGGAATTATTCAGCATCCTCCAGGAAACGGAAGCACCAATCTCTCCCGTTGACAACTTCCCTAAAGACAAGCAATGGTGTACCGACATACAAAATGGTCCGTCAAACAAAACTGCATCCCTCCAACTTAAAGCACCTAATAAAAAGGCCTCACTGCTCCCATCTGAGCAGCACCCCCCCCCCAATCCACACCTGACAGAACTACCATACCCTTCAGATTTACTTAAATCTCTATCCTTGAGATGGAGAAAATCATACTCTCCCTAAAACCTTCAAATTGCAAGGGAGACAGCTGCCTGGCCCAAATTATAAAGGATGCAGTTAGAGACCTAGCCCCTTTCATCTCTAAGCTTATTAAAGCCTCCTTCAAGACAAACACAGTGCCCAATAACCTTAAAGAATCCTGGGTTCTCCCACTGCTAAAAAAACAAACACTAGACCCCTCTATCCCGACCAACTATAGACCATTCACTACAGTCCTCTTCCTAATTAAAATAAATCAACAGAGTAGCTTACCTTCAAATTCAGGACTACCTCGAAGCTAACCACCTATTAGGATCCCGTCGATCTGGCTTCTGCCCTCTACATGGTACGGAAACAGCTTTAATAGACCTTAAGACCCAAATCGACGAGTTGAAGGATAATAGGAAAACAGCTATGCTACTCCTCCTTGACCTATCAGCAGCTTTCGACCTGGTGGATCACGCAGTCTTCTGCAATCACCTCAGGTCAGCTGCCCATTTCTCAAGTGATGCCATAATCTGGGTCCAGTCCTTTCTGTGCAAACCGTACAATGAGTCTCTTTTCCCCCTCCGCTGACCCTATACAAATGTCCTGCGGCGTACCACACGGGGATCCTGTGTCTCACCTACTATGTATAACATTTTTACTAAGCCCCTGTTTGACACGTTGGACAGTTTGGGTGTCACCTACACAAACTATGCAGATGACACTCAGATCCTCATTCCCATTTCGGGCAACTTTCTAGAGGACATGGCCTTGGTAAACACGATATACCTCCTCATTCAGGCATGGATGGCACCCCATGGCCTCTGATTGAATGACGACAAAACTGAGATACTGATCCTAGGTTCAGAGGTGAACCTAAAAAAACTCACCCCCAGTTATGCCTCTTTCAATATTGACAGTAACTCTATCAAGGTGATGGCCGTAATTTACATTTTTAGGTTTCTACCTTGATTCCACATTAACCCTTAATAAACAAGTTAACTCACTAGCATCCTCAACTGCTTACACCTGCAAACTCATCCGAGCTTGCAGACCATTTCTCTCCGAAACCAGCTGCATTACCTTGGCTAATGCACCTGTAATGTCCAGACTGGACTATTAGCACATTCCAAATTCAGAAGAGATGTCCACTGGCTAAAAATAAACGACAGGATTCTTCTTAAAACAGCTTCACTCACGTCCAAGTGCCTGAACAACATAGCACCACCATATCTCTCAGAAAGAATAAACAGGAGAATCTCAAAACGCCCAAGTAGATCTGCCAATGCCCACCTCCTAGAGATTCCTAGATTCAAACAAACCAAAGCTGGTGGCTCCAGCTTCCCGGTCAAAGCAGCCCTATCCTGGAATGCACTCCCGATAGACCTTAGGACTGAACAACCCTACCCTAAATTCAGATGTAACATGCTAAACCGGTTACGAACAAATGACCATTAACACCCACCCTACCTCACCAGGACTGCCCCCTGTACTTGTTACCCTATCTCTGCTCCATTTTCTATCTTGCTGCCCCACGGTAGTCTCGGCCGATGGCTCTACCACACTCACTGTACCTGTTACCCACTGTACTACTTGACTGCAATATGTAATATGTGACCTACAGCACCACTCCCTCACTGTAACCCGCAAGTGGTAACAAATTATATCTCTGTATGTTTGTATCCATTATATTTGCTGTAACTAAGCTTTAAGATTTCCTGACCTGTTGCGACCAGCTACCTAAGGATTCGGTGCGCATTACCAAATAAATAAACAAACATTAAATGGCAATGCCAATCCTTATTGAAATGTGAAGGATTGAGGAGGTATAACTGACAGAGACGCAGGCTGGGGAATGGGAAGTTTCAGTAGTAATATAAACGCGCAAATGTGGAAACTATTCCAAAAAAGGGGGAAATTAAGTGTGTAAATGCAACTAGAAACACACATGGAGGCTAAATGATGATCTGTCGTATTGCAGGTGGGATTATTCTGTGCAAAGGAGGAATAAGGAGATAGTGACATGATGTTAAGCCGTCCTTTATGTAGCACTTGGACATATGTAAGAATCGGATGCAAATAAATGAGTGTTTTGTGATACTGAGCAAATAGATCTTTGACGGCAAAATTAAAATTTATGGAGTAATTGTATAATGAATGAACTCCTAGGTAGAATAAAGATGAAGCACATGGCTTTTATTTTATAATTATACTTGTGTAGATGGAGTAAGAATCATACGTTTGACTTAGATGTTATGACACAATACTGTTTTAGTAACACTAGTGTACAGAAAATATATTTTGTATTTATTATTTCTTGTTTATGATTATTGATCCGTCTTTGAGTGATCTATGAAACCATTAAGCTATGGAATTTTTATTGTTTTGAATATTGATTTTGTAACAAACCTATAACTTCCTCCCTTTCACCACTCCCTGATCTCTGTCATGAATGTTATGTTTAAAGATGTGGAAATAGGATGTGGAAGCAAAACGGTTGAAAAATAATGCCCCGATTTGAAAAAAGCAAAAAGCCGAAACACTGATCCACAGGAGTGGAGAAAAGTTTGTTTAAAGCAATATTAAATACTATTGATATTCACAATATATGTGTGACGCTTGATTTTTTGAGAGAACCCATACCTTATTCAAAAGATTTTTTTTTTCCTCCAACTACTCTCAAAAACGCGACAAAGAAGTATGAAACTTTGGGAAGTAAGTCGCTGGGTGTAAGAGGTCGATATACAAGAAAGAAAATAACCACTGTATTTTACATTTGATTTTAGTGATCATTGCCAGTTGGATACTAGTGCACCAGGCTTCGCCCTTGGTGAGAGTAGAGGGTGAGGCCAGCGGGGATCTTCAATTCCCTAAAGATGGTGAAGATCTCCCTGGTATCTGACTTCGCATTGGAAATTCTGGCATTGAATGCAGGGGATTTTGCTGAGACAATTGCTAGTTTATAGAGCTTAGACATATTAGAAAACGCTTCTCTCTGGGCGTCTGATGGCTTTTTTTTTGCCAGATTATACCTGCTGTTTTCTATTGCTCAGTTCTAAGAGAGCAGGGATAAACCAGGAGTTAGAGTTGTCTAACAGGTTTGGCTTTGCGAGGAACTAGGGGGCAATGTTATGGTTGATGCATATATGTTGGCTAATAAGTTTGGGTAATTAAAGAAAGGAGGCTTAAAGATAACATGTGCCGGCCTGGACAATAAAATGTGCTGGCCTGTACAATATTAAAAAGAACTTGGCAATTTGAGTGATTCTTTATGACTTAACATGCTAGAGTACTATTGTCTGCAGCATGTGAATGGATGGGCAAATCAGCAAGGACCTTTTATCATAGCCATATTACAAACTCATTAAGCAAGAATAGTTTTATAGAAATTGTTAATTTTAGTTTCTGCACATAACTGCAACGCTGTATTTCAGCAGAACGTGCAAGTAAATGAAACTAAAACCAAGCTTACGCCAGTGGAGAAACAAGGCTCTAATACATCCTGGGTGGATGTATCTGATCCAGCAGACATCGAAACGACAATTAAAAAATTGAAAATATCGAGAGCCCCGGGCCTGGATGGCTTTACAAACGTGGACCTTAAACCTTTCCCGAAGGAATGGTCGGAAGTGATCAGCAAGATCTTTGCGGACTGTGGCAGGAAAAAAAATGATCCTGGAAACTTGGCTGAATGCGGTCATAGTGTCGATCTATAACAGGGGTGAACAACTGATTTTGACAGAGGGCCGAAAGTACCTTACACGAGGGCTATAGTGGGCCAAAAAGCAAATGTGGGCGGGGCGGTAGGCGGGGCGTGGCAGGAGGCTTTTTAAACCCCCAATTTGTACTAAACACATGGAAAAGAATGTTTTTGAGGGGTAACGATTTTTATTTGCATTTCAAACTTACATTTTGTACTACACATTTTCCATTGTTATAATTTCTTTCTATTTAGTTATTGTATCTCGCCTGTTTAATTAACTTATATATATATATTGACCCTAGATACACTATGCCCCATGGCCCCCTCAACCCACCCAAACACTATGCCCCATGTCCCTCACCCCCAACCAAACACTATGCCCCATGGCCCCTCACCCCAACCAAAGACTATGCCCCATGTCCCTCACCCCCAACCAAACACTATGCCCCATGGCCCCCTCACCCCCAACCAAACCCTATGCCCCATGGCCCCCTCACCCCCAACCAAACATTATGCCCCATGGCCCCCTCACCCCCAACCAAACACTATGCCCCATGTCCCTCTCACCCCCAACCAAACACTATGCCCCATGTCCCTCTCACCCCCAACCAAACACTATGCCCCATGGCACCCTCACACCCAACCAAACACTATGCCCCATGGCCCCCTCACCCCCAACCAAACCCCCAACTCAGCACACACACAAACATGCACCCATACAGACCCGAACCCCCCACCCCTCCAACTCAGCACACACACAAACATGCACCCATACAGACCCGAACCCCCCACCCCCCAAATCAGCACACACACAAACATGCACCCATACAGACCCGAACCCCCCACCCCAGCACACAAACATGCACCCATACAGACCCAAATCCCCCACCCCCCAACTCAGCACACACACAAACATGCACCCATACAGACCCGAACACCCCACCCCCCAACTCAGCACACACACAAACATGCACCCATACAGACCCGAACCCCCCACCCCCAACTCAGCACACACACAAACATGCACCCAGACAGACCCGAACCCCCCACCCCCCAAATCAGCACACACACAAACATGCACCCATACAGACCTGAACCCCCCCACCTCCAAACCCCCACCCCCAACTCAGCACACACACACTCAAGCATGCACCCATACAGACCCGAACCCCCCACCCCCCAACTCAGCACACACACAAACATGCACCCATACAGACCCGAACCCCCCACCCCCCAACTCAGCACACAAAAAACATTCAAATCAAACATTCATACACATCCGACACACATCCGACACCCCCCCACCCCCGCATCTCAACATACACACAAAATACATTCAAGTACAAACATTCATACACATCCGACACACCCCCCCACCCCCGCATCTCAACATACACACAAAATACATTCAAACACAAACATTCATACACATCCGACACACCCCCCCATCCCCGCATCTCAACATACACACAAAATACATTCAAACACAAACATTCATACACATCCGACACACACCCCCCCGCAACATACACACACAAACAAAGAAAAACAAACCCGACATACAAACACAAACAGACCACTTAACGAAGACGTGCTGGAAGGCAGGCAGGTAAGCGGCAGGTAAGCTGGAACGCTGGAATCACACTACGACTGGCGTGGTCCAAGGCTGAAATGCCTTCTGGCATCAAGCCTTATGGACCACGCCAGCCGTAGTGCTTGGCCCTCTATTGGTGCAGCACAGACGCATTACGTGGCTCGTAGGAGCGACGTGATGCGTATGTGTGCTGAGCCAATGAGGGCCAGTGTTTTCACCGGCCCGGAAGACAACAAAGACTTTCCTAATGGAGGGCGGCCTCGGCCCGCCCTCCATTAGGAAAGTCTTTGTGCCTCGCGGGCCGGTCAAAAGGGCATGGCGGGCCGCAACTGGCCCGCGGGCCGAATGTTGTGCACCCATGATCTATAAGAAGGGACCTCGAAGTGAGCCCGAAAGCTATAGGCCCATTGCCTTACTTGACATAATAGGGAAGATCTATGCAACACATCTGCTTGAACACTTTCGAATCTGGGGAAAAAAACGGACCTTCGAAAGACTTCCTTCAAACGGGCTTGCAAAAAAATGGTAGCACAGCGATTAACATCTTGCTTCTAAACATCTTGAAAGCCAAAGTAAAGGAAGGGGCGCCCAAGGTCTTTTTGGCCTTTGTGGACCTATCAAAAGCTTTTGACAGGATAGACCGGAACAAGCTGTGGTCAAAACTACAAAGTTGGCAATGCCCAGAAGAGGTGATGGACCCAATAAAAGCTCTCCACTCCCAGACAAAAATCAGAGTTAAACTAAACCAGCAGGGCATTCTATCCGATGAGATCGAGGTAAACAGAGGCGTCAAGCAGGGCTGTCCACTGGCTCCGGCCTTATTTATCACGTTTCTGGGAGCTTATCAGCAGTCGGAAAGTAAAATAAGAGCATTTCCTCAGAAAATTGGGAAAACAGATTCCACGCCTTCTCTACGCAAACGACGTGATCCTGATCGATCAGACCAAAGTGGGGCTTCAGCGGAAACTATCCAACTTGGCAAAGTACATCAGTGAAAATAACCTAAAGATAAATAAATCAAAAACAAAAATTTTGGTTATGGAGAAAGCACCAAGCAAAATGAAAAAGCACCAGACATGGTTTCTGGATAACATCAAAATTGAAACCGTAAAGAGTATCAAATACATGGGCGTATTGATGGATAGTTCAGGAACGAATAACACCTGGCAAAGCCAATTGTGGGAGAAAGTCAAGCGCTTGACCGCACAAACAAGAGCAGTTGACAGGAAGTTCGGAAAATTCTCTCTAACTCTAGCGATAACCTTTTATAAAACAAAGGTAGTTCCTTCGCTCATGTACGGAACAGAGGCCTCACTGGATATCCCCCGTCAGCTTTGGAGAAAACTGGAGGGCTACGTATAGAAATCCGCGTTAGGTCTACCCAAATTGACATCTATGCCTGCCATTAGGAGAGAATTGGGCCTTGTGTCCCTAGCGTCTATGGTGGATCAAAGCGCTATGAGACTGTACAGGAAAATAATCATGTCTGACACCCAACACACTTATGATATTTTGAGGGAGGAAATCGAAGCAGGAAAGTGCGCAGCCCTAAATAAATGGGCAAAGGCCAGAAAAGACGATCTAACCCAAATAGCCTGTTCAGAAAAAGACCTAAAGGAAAATCCAGATGGAATTAAACGAAAGATGGCAGAGTGGGACTGGATCATCACAGTTGAAAAAGCCACAGGAAACAAACTCCTAACCCACTTACCACCGACTTTCAACAAGCTGAAAAAGCCACAAAACTACTGCCTAAAATTCCCGTACAAAAAACTGAGAACTCTGTTTTGAAAGCAAGATTAAACCTGTGACCAACGCGGGAGATTATAACCATCCGAGGAACAAAGACCGACAAGTCATGTCGCCTGTGTGAAAAGGAGGCAGCGACAGAAACACTAAAACATCTAGCGATAGACTGTCCGAAAACCATGGAAAATAGAAAGGCTTATCTTAGACCATTGCTTTCGAAAGCTTGGTTTTTAGAGCCTGATGATCTGTGGACCAGATTGATCTCAGGCGAAAAAACGAGTTGGACTGTGGCTATGGCTAAGCTAATAGAATCAGCAATGAAAAAAACTAATCAGCGAGTAGCCACGGAGAACCTACAGACAAGAGTCTACCCACTCCCGTGAATGGGTCAAAGTTGCAAATCCTCAGAGCGTTCGTCAACGTTAAACACAAACACGATAGGATGGTGGATTTGCGTGAAGACTTTTCCTCACGATCGAAAAGAGAGTTTGAAGCCTTGATAAAACTCAGTTTGTTTAATGAGTAAAAATAAAAAATAAATAAAACAAGCTTATGTCTTCTCCAATTACTGTGCATACGCACTTCAGTATTCTGGATCTTTTTGCCAAAACAGCCAAGTGATTGAGGTCCAATTAAGTCAAGCCTTCCCAATTATTGTGAATCCTTTCAAGATGCTACATTGACAAATTCAGCGAGGCGATTGTCAAGCAAATTCCCTGTCCCACCTCATCAAAATCCAAAGCTGTATTGAGCAAAAATGGTGGTATTGCTGTTCTCCAAAAGGATATTTTTGAACAAGTCAAGAAAAGTATTTGTGGATAAGTGCACAATATGATCTTCTGTGCACAATATGCATTAAAGTTTAACAGCTTGGGGGTGTCGGTGTGCCAGGGTGTTAGCATTTCCATTTAATGGATTTCTGGAAATATAGCTCTGTCTGGTACAACAAAGGCTAGCAAGCTGATTTCTCTATGCAAAAACATAAATGCATAGGCACAGAGCACCTGAAGCACACACAAAGGTTTTTGCAATCCAAGTTGTGTCCAAGAAAGATATTATATTTTAGAGCAGATCTTACTGAAGGTGTTTCGCACCACTTCTTTGCTGAACATTTTTGTCCCTTTGTAGACTTTCATAACTAATCGGCTTGAGGCTGCTAAAGAAAGGGGTCTATTCTACATAGCGAATACACTGCAGCACAAATAACTGATTGCAATGTGTACAAAGCGCTGTTCAATTATTGACGAATCTACGACTGTTTCATCACATTCCATTTTAATTGTTTATTAAACCACTCTGGGTTTGCTGCCCCCCAACATCCTCGCATTTCCTCGTGAGTGGAATCTCGATTAATAGAGCAACAACGCTTGGGTAGTCATGATTCTCCTTCATTATGCAGCTATTAACATAAAGTTTGTGGAAATCCACAAACTTTTTCACGAAACGCAGAACAAAGGGCGTCTCTCGCCAAAATGAAGAGCAGTCCAAGAACAGGGCAATTCCTGATTGGACCGACTGGACCTGGGGCTCGAAGCCCTGCTCAGACAACACATGAGTTTTCTACGTCAACACCCTGGTACACACAAGAACTCAAACCTCAAGAAACAAGATAAAAACTGGTGCCGCTTCAGGACCGCATCTGACCTGGTACACCTCAAGAAATTGAGCAACCCACCGACCACTAATCAACACAGCCAAGGCCTCCTACTATCAGAACACCATTGCAGAAATTAACAAAAGCAGAGCCCTCTTCAAAGCGGTCAAGCAGTGTGTCAAAACGCTACCTGACCCTGCCATACCACACTACATCAAAAGAATCCCACTGCCATCAACTCCAACAAAATCAGCAAGATTTGCCAGCACAGACACCCACACTGCATCCACAGAAACCCACACTGCATCCACAGACCCACCTCACATTCCACCCTTGCAAAAACTCCACACCCTGGACAACACAACACAGAGGACCCCAGTAGAAACCTTGGCCGCCTTGAAGCAACATAGTATACAGACTACATCCTCAACATGGAAACAAGTGTAGCAATGGTCTGCTTCGCTGCATTCACTTTGCCTCCTTCCACTTCTCCCTCATCACTGCGCTGACTGCTACGGCAGATTCTTTAACTTGTTTGACTGCATTTAATTATTGCGTTTCTGTAAACACAATTGAGACATGTTATTTGTGCAATTTTTCTCTCTTTTCCTAACAGTTGCAACACATATTTTAGTCAAGAGCGTGGATATTCCCACCTTCCCGCCCCTCCCGCCCATCCCCCCCCCCCGCCAGCTGGAAAGGGCCAGCAGAAACCCTAGAGAATAGGATGCAAAGATTAGGTACGAAGGGTTGTGTAAAACTTCAGGATGGGTTAAAGCAAGCTTCCTCTACAGGTATGTCTTGTAAATTGCTTCCTTTAAACCCAATCCTCTTCCACAGGAAAAAATGAATGAAATAAGTAATACATTTGGTCTTCGTTACTTTTTTTGATAGGTGATCAAGAGAGGAGCATGTAGCCAGTGTGAATAGGTTGAATTCGAGAACGAGTGCTGCATCGATTTGCTGTGAATTTCGTGGGCACCAATCAGTAGAGCATGCCGGCAGCATGTCAATTTTGGAAGGAAAAAACCAAAGGAGAGAATGAAATTGTAAATCACAAATGCATTCTAAAGACAGCTTAAGTTCTTCTAAATTTGGAACAGGAGAGTTGATAAATTTTTCAAGGCACTAAACATGTAATCACTTAACAGATCTGTATTTGCACGATGTTCCATATCTATAGTACCCGACTATTCGTTATATTTATTAGCTCATTACTCTTGTACAGTAGAATTTCTAATTTCCAAGGGTACTTAAAAACACAAACTTAGCAGTAACCTCTCAACCATATATAATGTGCATCTTGAGATGTCCGATGTACGCATGCATGCATCACCACTAAACCCTTCCCTGCCCATCCTTCAACAAGGAGAGTAAGAAAACGTACATTTCAGAATTCATGGTTTCTCTAGGCTGTTGCTGAGTTCTGCACTAGGGTCCAACTGTTAATGGAGGAAATAAATGCCAGTTCTGCTGGTGCTTCTGCATTTTGTTCAGCTGGTGCTCCTCTACCCTGTACCTCCTCTTAAACCAGTTCCTAAAGAAGAGTAGGCCTCAACATCAGTCAAGTATTTAATAGAAGACTTAAGGACTAATGACACAATATGGTCAGAACTTGGAGTTAAAAGTAATAACCAATGCTACCTCGGTCGCTATCATTCTGGGGACTGTTGGATTCAAAATTACCCTATTTTCTAAATGTTCTTTTGCCATTAACTGGCATTGAGCCTCGATTGTGTATGTTTTTAACAGTGCATTTTGTATCTCCCTTAGTGCGAGAGTGCAGAAGTCAGTTCAGTCGAGGAAACCGGTCAAGACACTATTACAGTACTGTAAACATTATAAAAAGGTGCTGATTTAACAAGCCACTAGGAAAAATAGAATACTATATGGAAAGCACTAATAATCAATACAATGAAAAACGTGGAGGTGTTGCCTAAAGACTCTTCACATGAGACCAATTGGCAACTTAGTAATTAATTGTACACCATGCAGTCAGAAGATGATTGAAGCAGGATCAAGGTATAAATGTTTAACTACATTTGAGTGCCCACATAAAACAAGCATACACAGCAAGTAAAACACAATAAAGGATATATTTGACTCTTCTCATAAACAAAGTGAATATATGTCAACAGCACATGGCTGAAATTGAAAGTGCTTGTCCAGCTAGGTATGCACTAATTAAAAGGTAAGTTTGCTTTAAAGAGTACAATAAGGTGCCATGAATGTAGTTTTCTAAAATCCCTGTTTCTTTTAAGAGGAAATGGGGTGTCAAACGCCAAAGAACCAATGACAAGGAAATCATATTTTAGGCCCACCCATGGGATGAAAACAGCCTTACTCGACTTGAAATCCAATATCCTACAATGCATGGACAGAGGGCAGGTGGTGCTGCTGATGCCATTAGACCTCTCTGCTGCATTTGATTTGGTAGATTACAACCTATTGACGGGCAGGCATCGCCAGGTTGCAGTCCTTCTCAACTTCTGCAGCGGAATGGTTTAAATCCTTCCTTGGGTATCGCTCGGCTACAGTATGCAGTGGCGAAACAAAAGCAGACCCAGTGAAGATACATTTCGGAGTCTGGCAGTGTTTCTCCCCCTCTTTGTAGAACATCTTTCCCCTCCCACTGTTTCAAGTGTTAGAGGATAAGGGGATTATACTGACCAACTACACTGATGAAACCTAGTATTTATTTTCTTTGTCTGGGATCTATGAAAGAAAGGAATCTTGAAGACATAAACGGGGTCTATGCCCCGATTCAAGGACAGATGGTGAGGCATGGACAGGCTTTGTATGTAGCTGATGGCTGGAACAGTTTACAGGTTATGCCAGCTTGGTCCCGAGTACCAGCATTTTGTCGTAATTGGCTATGACCCACAAATGCCTGTTTGGCACGAGTCCTGAATATCTGGCTGAAAGGTCTCTCAAGGTCTACTGTATGAGGGAGGGCCTGGAGATCAAACAACTCAAACCTCTTGCTTGTCCGAAGGACTAAATTGTCACCAATTAACAGAGGAGTGTTCTTTGCAGTGTTGCAAAGTTGTTCAATGCTTTGCCTCCCTGGAAAAGTTTAAAAAAACAGAGGTAGAAAACGTTTATTCGCTTGAGCCCGGATTTTGTTATTGCTCAATTTAACACTGGACTAGTCTGCTTTGTTGTGTGTTATTTGTGATTTTGTCTGCGCTGGTTTGGTGCTAGCGCCCTTCCAGCTAAAAAATTGCATGTTTGCGGAACTGCTGTTGGAAAGTGCTGTTACTTGGTACCTGCTAGTCCTGCTGCCCGTGCTGGCACCTGGATAATATTTTTTGCAAGCAAACTTGCCTGGCTCCTCCCGTTTTACCCAGCAGTCCTATATTATCAAGTGATGTTGGAAAGTCCAGCTGCCCGTGCTGGCTCCTGTATAATCTTTTTGGTATGAACCGTTAAATGGACTCTTGAAGGACTTTTTACCCAACAAACAAGAAATACTCACTATGTAACTCACTTTGCTAATATACTGTTATTTATTTTTGTTTTAGCAGGCAAACTTGTCTGGCTCCTTCCCTTTTACCCAGCAGTCCTTTATTATCACCTGCATGCGCTGTTACGCTGTTAATCTGTCCAGCGCTGAGTGGCTAGCATTGACAGCTTTCTTTACCATTCTATATCCAATTTCTTTTTGATCTTGTTATCGCCTTTTTACTTTCTATTCTCCCGTTTCATATTTGAGTACTGACAATACCGAGTTTGCACGATGGCGTCAGGTGTGTACACCCTTAAAACCACAATGCAGTCTGTGAATAGAACTTCCAAGTTGAATATTCACCCTAAGCGAACACTTGTGACAATGCCAAATTCGCTTAACATTGTTAAAACAAGTGTCACCTCTGCACGTTCACTGTCACACTGCTGATATTCGATCCTGATATTACGGGGGTCAAAGGCATTGCTCTTATCAATCACACTAGCAATTCCATTACATCGTTACAGAAGTCAATGGCAGTAGTTGACTTGCACTCTGGCGATCCTTGTAGTGTTGATACCTACTCCTCTGGATTCACTGGTAGCCGCCGGCTGTTTAGATAGAGCTTATAACACAGACCAATTCAACACGTTAAATGCCACGATAAGTAAATCTAATCGGCATGTGTACCCCAGCGAGGTCTTCCCTGCGATTGGAATACCAGATAATTTATCAGCAGAGTCTTTAGCCCAATCTACCTTAAATGTAACAAACTCTTCTGTTTCACCTGCAATCACTCATTCTAACGAGCAAGTGAACTTCCCTCTCACTTCGAACTTAGCTTCTGAACAAAGACCAAGAGAAATGCTGATATCCACTTCTGTAGCTACTTCACCACTTAGATATTCTCCTCCAACCAATCCACAGCCAATATGTCGCAATCGCCCATAACGTTCTCTCATTTATCCCACAATTCTTCAGCCCTTTCGATTTCCTTTATGAATCCCACTCTGAGGAAACAAACAACCTCATTAAAAACACAGCACCCTACGCTTACTTACCCTGCACATCCTGTTCATATAGATTCAACACAAACCGCAATTAACACAGCCCTTCTCTTTAACCACGCTGTTTGTAAGTTTAATTTGTTATCCAAAATCTCAATCAGCAATGATCTCACAACTATTACAAAATGACTCTAGGAAATCAAGTGCTAAAGAAATTGACCCTTTAACTCTGCTCCCAGTCAGATCTGAAGACTACATTCCTATCACCAATTCACAGAAAGTTAATCCATACTTGAAAGACAATTCTAACCCCACTATGCAAGTTCAACTGGATCACTCAATGGTCGCAACACAATAATACAAGACTAAGTTCAGCAGAATAAGCAAGACAAACCGTCCTTTACTATCTTCACCAAGCGTAATCAGACCCTGAAACAGGTCATTCCAAATGCTAAGAAAACAAAAAACAAATATGAAGAATCCTAAATTGCAAACACGGCCCACTTAGAGACATTTTATAAAGTCCTTATTTCCTAAGAACTCTAGTCAAAATGCTAAGTCTGCAATCACCCAAAAATATGCAACTATTGCATTAAACAAGAAGGTCAGAATTAAAGACCCTTTACCCTCGAAGTTGCTATATGAGCCTTTAAATCAGCTGATACAAAAAGTAGATAAACTGAATAAAGAACACCCCACAGTTAAATTATAACCTAAAGCTGCGCTCCCTCCTACCCAGCCTGCCCCTATCCATCAAGTTGTTGCAGTAAAACAATAAAACGTTTGGACAACGGGGGAGTGAGATTTTGCCAAGTCGCTCTATACATTCAAACTTCCCAGAATAATCACGCTGCTTGGAATGACACTCCATCCGTGCAAGGTCCTTCATCTTCAAACTATCGGCCTATTTGGTCGCTAGACAATCAGGCTTCTAAAATTTGAAGCTCAAAGCGCTTTCACATCCATCGAACAAAGTACAGGAAGATCATCTTGCAGTTCAATGCAGCCCTAGTCCTTATCCTTTTTATGATCTCAACAGGACCTCTATTCCCAACATCTTTAGTGATGTTCCTAGCCTCGAGGACCTTGCAACCTTCGACATTCAGCATGTGGAATTTCTGATAGAACCATCTGGTATTGTCCTCAATTCAATTCAATTTGGCAGGCTAAGTCCTCCATGTTTGAACTGGGATTTCTCTCGAATCCAAAAACTTCTGGGGAAGAATACATGCCTGAAGACTACCTGTCCTGTAAGGTCCTAGACAAACGTCACTTGCCCTAGAAGAGCATCGCCTGAAGTGCATAAAGTACAGCGCTTTGCAGGTGAACAATCTGTTTCTAGTCTGAGACACAAGAACTAAGAATAGCTGTTCCATAATAAACCATCTCAGCTCATCACCATAGCAAGTTGGAACACTCAGGTTTTATGCACCTTACTGACGCATCTGGGTGTGATTTGTCGAAATATGACATTGTTGCGCTTCAAGAGACGTGGTTGTCTAAACTGCCTGTTGGGATGGCTATGACATACTACTTGTCCCAGCAAAGACACAATTTAGAGGCCGACCAATAGCAAGTCTGTTAATTGCGACAACAATGACTGCTGAGTTGCACTTAGAACGTTGGACTGAGCCTAACACATTTATCCAGCTAGCTAGAATTAAATCTCAATTCAGGACTATAGCCCTGATTAACTTATATTAAAACCACGCTAGCATAGAAACAGAAATCTGTTTTCAGGACATAAATGACATTCTAGATCTGGTTGCTATAGATTGCTCAATCACAGGTGATCTAAATATCCACCGTTTCCTGAAACCTCCTGCAATCCAATCTTCATTAGGCCAGCAGTGGAATAAGCTTATGTTAGTTTGTTTGTTTGATTATTTATAATGCGCCCCAGACCCAAGGGTATCAGGGCGCAGAAGAAACAAGACACTTTTCAACTTAGGTTACGGTGCAGTGCAGAATATGCAACGCAATATATATGCAATAGAATACAGTCAGTATATTTTCTACAGGTACAGTCGAGAAGTGAAGAAATCTTAAGTATTGATAGATCAGCACTTAATCTTAGTAAATGGCTCTCTTCCTTGTGACATTCCTCCCAGTGCCACATGGCGAACATATCAACAAAAAGCAATAATTTATTACATCTATATTGAGAGAGACCTATTCCCTATTGCTGAAATTTTGAAGTCAAGCCTCAGCGATCCAGTGATCATGAACTTCTCAAACTATCTTGGTTCTGGAGAATAACCACCAATTCCTATCCAATGAATCAATACTTTGGTGAGCTAACCTTAAATTAAGGCAGAAATTGCTTCTGTTGGACCCTGCAGAGTCTTAACTATGCCACGAGACACATGAAAATGGTCTCTATATGGCTGCGCTGCACATTTTTAAGCAACAGTCCTATAAATCAGCAAACCCTTACATAGTCACCAACACATATATGATGCAGAATTACAAGAGGGAAGCAGCCTACAGTAAATCGAAAAGGCTGGTTAATTGGCTATCTCCAGAAGCCAAGCATTGCAGGCTGAGAACATTAAAGACAAAATACAAGAACTGGATGGTCGCTCGCAGAGCCCTGATCATTCAGAATGATGGTGTAAAGATGCTGCAAGTGTTATCTTCAAAAAAATCGCCACAAATTAGGAGACTTTTGAATCACGCAAATCATATCACACAAACTCCATTACAAATTAATGCAGTCTCAGAAAAGGCGTGGGTCCAGCATTACCAACTCCTATATGGTCAGATTCTGTGATCGGACTCTTGCAAGTTCATCGTTATCTGGAAGCATCTCTCTGGTTTTTGATCAAGATGATATTAAAAACTATATAACAAAATAGAGCTCTTCCAGAGCCCCATGGCCCGATGGGCTGACTAATAATATGCTTAAGGCCTATGCCGACCAGTGGGTGAACATTTTGTATAATGTTTTCCAACAAATGTCATCGCATACTATACCACCATCATGGCTCAAGTACAAAAAGGGTGATCATCAACAACCGAGTAATTATAAGCAATTTGCCCTTTTAGATGCTCCTAGCAAATTATTTGCCGGGCTCATTCTTAGAGACTTTAATATTTGGATTAAGTCCAAGAACTTGCAAGATCCATATGAAACTGGATTCACTCCTGTGATGGGGACGATCAATATTATGGCCATCACGAGAATAAAGATGCATGGTCTCCAGGTCAAGCAACCCATATACATGGCCTTTGTATACTTTAATCTGAAAGAATTAGAGTGTGTGGGTTCGAAATTCTACCAATGCGCTATTGACCACTGTTATTGTTTTGCTTGTCGAAGGCTGGGTCCACCATGCAGCAAAACAGTGGTTTTACTGACATAAGCAATCTTTATTGATTTATACAGATTCTCTGCCTCAATCTTCGACAGCCAGCCAACCATCCCTTCCTGCGAATCGCTTCTCGTAAAACTATCCCTCCACCCCTTCATTCTCCCACAGCTTCCTAATCATCTACAGACCTACTGGCTACGACAGACAATTCTCAAACAACCTCTACGACTCGATAGCCACCATCCAATTAAACCACCCCACCATCATCCTTCTAGGAGATTTCAATATCTGGCTTGACATCCCCACCAACCCTATGACCCACTCTTTGGTCGACTGCCTAGACGCGATTAACCTCCATAGCCACATAAACGGGCCAACTCACTATAAAGTGAGTGCCATCTTCAGCTCCCATGACCAGATACATCTAACCCCTCCCCCCCACCGCTATCATCTGGTCCAATCACTTCATTGTCTCTTTCACCATTCGCTCACCCGCCCCCCTCCCTGTACCCGAACCAGAACCTCCAAATCTACGCAAATGCTGGAAGAAACTAAAAATCCTTCCCAACCTAGCTGACAAGCTCCTTCAGTCTCCTCCCCCTACCTGTCCACGCAATGAATTCTTAACCTCCGATGCCTTTGACTCACGGCTCAATACCTCATTAATCCCGCTCACCCCCACTTGCAAATCATCCGCTTGCCATGGCCCTTTTCCTAGATGGTTTACACCAGAACTAAAGACCGCAAAACAACTATATAAATCCATCAAATGCAAATGGCGGAAAGACAAAACCACCCTGAGCAGATCCACCTTGGCCCGGCACCATCGCCACCACAAAGCCGAAATCCGGAAGGCAAAAAAAGCCCATTAAAACTCCTGAATCCTAAACTGTGAAAACCCCGGCAAAGAACTCCACAAAATCATCTCTGAATTTACCAAACCATCATGTACCACCACCCAATCGTGCCCCTCTCAATCACTCTGTAACTCACTCTCTCTCTCTCCACTTCTACACCACAGCTCTCAAAAGAACACATTCTCTAATTAACAAACTGGCCCTCTTGCACCCACCACACAATCCCACGCACCCCACCTGCCAAGCCACCACCTGCAACTGCAACCCACCAGACTTTCACTCTTTCATACCATTATCAATTGACCAATTCCTCAAACTTCTCTCTGCCCGAACCATCCCGGCTCCCCGCTAGACCCCTGCCAGGCTCAACCCTCAAAGAAATATTTGCATCTACGTGCGCAGGAGAACACGCAAGGACCATCATAAACAACTCCCTCTCCTCTGGAATTCATCCAGGCACGTTCAAAAATGCTCATGTCAAGCTCTTCTAAAAACCTTCCCTCGAACCCAACGACCCAAAAAACTACCATCCCCATCTCAAACACCAGGTTCCTTGCTAAACTCATCGATCGAACCGCTTGCTCCCAACTAACCGCCTTTGGCTAAGCCAACATCTCATAGACCCCGCTCAATCAGGTTTCAGACCCCGACACATAACTGAAACCACCCTAACCTCAATCTGGGATGACCTTAAAAACATTGCAGGCTCTGCGGGATGCGCTGCACTAATCCTACTTGACCTATCGGCCGCCTTTGACACAATCAACCACTCAATCCCCCTTGACCGCCTCCACTCCCTAGGAATCCGTGGAAATGCTCTCAAGTGGATAGCATCCTTCCTCAAAAATAGGAAACAAATAACCCTACTCTCCTCCTTTACTTCCGCCGCCCGACCAGTCCATACCGGAATTGCACAAGGAGCGTGCCTATCAGCACTCCTGTTCAACATCTATATGTCCCACCCTCCCACGAATAATCCGCTCACACAATATTCTGTGCAACAACTACGCAGATGACAGCCAACTAATCCTAAACTCCTCAACTCAAAACCCACCTGCCAACTCGACCTCGCTGCCTGCCTCCTTGACATTGACCACTGGATGACCGCAAACCACCTCCTTTTAAACACCTCCAAAACTGAAATCATGGTGTGTGGCAACACCAAACTTCTTCTGCACCCTCTACCCTGGCAATCTGCCATGGGGAAAGTCCCTGACACCCTCAACCTTGGATGAATTCTTGACTCTGACCTAACCCTTACGCACCAAGTCAACAACATCTCTAAGTCCTGCCACTACCACCTCAAAATTCTTAGGCGCTTTTTTCCTTACCTCTCCTTTCCCAACAGACTCACTGCGGTCCAATAAACTATAATGTCAACACTAGACTATGCTAACTCCTCTACCTCAGAGTCCTATGCGTACCACCTGACTAAACTACAAAGAGCACAAAATGCCGCAGCCAAACCTGCTTCTAGCACTTGGCCCAAGAGATCAACACCTCCCTCTCTCAAAACTCAGCACTGGCTCCAAGTTGGCCAAAGGGTGACCTCCAAAACCTTATGAATCTCGCGCCGAGCAATGCATAAAACCGGAACTCAATATCTTCAGGACAAACTAAGACCCTATCATCCACCACGCACTCTAAAATCAAGCTCTGCCCACCTCCTAGTGATATCAAAAACCAACTCAGTTAGGTTAGGAAGATCATCTTTCTCAGCCCCGGCCCCCACTCTGTGGAACTCACTTCCACCCCACATCCGACTCACCGAAGACCTCATGAGTTTCTGCAAATTACTGAAAACATGGCTTTCCCCCTAGAAATCGA